>NC_090192.1:38791288-39091288 GCF_024679245.1 Pseudorasbora parva | reverse complement strand
ATCCAATCACATGAGTTTTTTGATGAGCATACAGAATTTGTTCAGTAAATGTTCCTCCATCATAGTTTACTGCATGTGGGCGTCTTCTTACCTGCAAGATTTTATGTGCATTTTAACTGTTTCCATCCTTCAGTTTTATGCAATATTACTAAATTCTTAGAAAAACATGTGAATGGAAACAACAACTTAAGTCAGGGGTGGAGAAAACTTTTCCTGGAGGGCCACAGCCTTGAAGAGTTAAGCTTCACCTCTAAACACACCAGATCCAGCTAATCAAGTCCTTCAGGATTACATGAACAGGGTATATACAGCAATCCTTAAGTTAAATTTACTACTTTTTAATACTTTTTTTACTACCTTCAGAATATTTTTTAAAACCATCACGACACTGAATTGCAAGTGTTAATCAGCGACCTTTCTATTATTTACACAGATTTTGACATATATAACATACAAAAAAGAATAGATTATAATCGACACCAGGAGGAAATCTGTTATAAGTTATCATTCAGACACAGTAAAATAGATCTCAACATTCACAAAGGCTGGTGAAGGAGAAGCATTACTGCACACACATCTGATTTCAATTAATAATTGGTAATTCAGCAATTAAATTATTTAGTGTTTTTTTCCCAACAACAAAACCTGAGCCAAATATTACATTTCTATAACTGTGATAAGTTGTTGAATTAAACAAAATACTAAAAACTAGTCAATCGATTAAAAACTTTAACTAGATTAATCACACATTTTTTCTGTGATTAATCGCAATAAAAAAAGTTTTTGTACATTTTTAATATAATAATTTCACAGTTAATCAAATTAATGTAGAAACAACATAAAGACAGTATATTTTAAATACTTGTTTAAATGGCATCTTTTTATGAATGAAGGCCAGTATTACTGATATCAATACAGTTACTGATTTTTTTTTACATTCATTATTAGGCTTCAAAAATATAACAGTTTTTAATTTAAGTAAACTTAAAACAATGCTAACATAAATCCATAATAAATGTCATGTTTATTCCTGCCCTTCCTGTCTTAACAGTTAGGAAATATACAGAAATTTAATACAGTTATCAAAGTTATATGTAGTCTGCATAAACTATAAATTAAATATTTAATCCTTATTAAAGCTACAAAAGTTATTTAGTCAAGCGCAGCGAGTCATTTTCTCTGTTCCCTGACAGGAAGCTTTATTGGCTGCGGTTCCTTTAAGAGCAGACAGACACGCGGATCTCACTGTTTATACGGTCTATGGATCGCGCCTCATTCTCTCACAACTCTTTGTTCATTTTAGACTATATATATACATCGTTTAAGATTGCTCTTATGAGGTTAGTCGTTGAAGATACGCCTTGAAGCAAGTCTAAAATAAAACGTAAGCCAGCCACTTCTGTTGAGCGCGCTGTGCTCTGAGATGATACCGAACGACCACTGAACATGACGTCAGCATCAAACATACGTTGCGACGGAGATGAAAGATCTTTGATTATGTGCCCAGATATGCTAAAGCCCATATTTAATCGAACTAACGCGAACGCAGATAGAATTTCAATATAATAGGACACCTGATAGTCTGAAAAAATAATACCTAATTTGGAAAGAAAGAATACCTCTGAGGCCAAATTTAAAGGGATCCCCTGGTGTTGAGACTTGTATGGCTTAATATAACATAAATGATGTCTCTTACTGAATTATGTAGTAGAAAACCCATGAAAGATCTACGTTATTTTAAAAATCGATTTTATATTTGGACCATGGGCGGCGCCATTTTGTTTGCGTTCTAGGTTGATGACGTAGAGTGGTTGAACTCCTCAATCAGCTGGCGTTACCCGTTGCTATTTTTACCACAACGCAACTCGAAAATTGTTTCAGAGTTAAACAAAACCAATGAATTGCTTTGTAATTATACTTAAAACACACTCAAACATACATGTGCACACAAACTCACTTACACAAGTCACAAACAGATCGGCGGGCGCGCACACGACAGGCTCTGTCTCAATCGAGATGTTGGGCTGCTCAGTCTCCACGACAGGGGCTGAATCTGAAATCGACCCTATACCCTGAAATAGGGCATTATTTGAAGGGACGGACATTTGTAGTGTTGTCCGACACCATAGTGGACATGTTCGAGTGCAGTCATTCAGTCTCACGTTCCACCGCAATAACGAGTGTACAGCCGATTTACAAACAGCTGTCCGACTTCACGCACTCAAACATACATGTGCACACAAACTCTCTCCCTCACACAGACTCACACACACCCCAACAGATCGGCGCGAACACACACACACACACACACACACACACACACACACACACACACACACACACATACACACCCCAACAGATCGGCGCGAACACACACACACACGCACGCACTGCGCGCGCATACATAACCCTCAATCTATTCCCTGTGTTGATATCCTGTTCAACACATCCTGTTCCCTAGATAGACTGTTGATAGTAGATTAACTATAATGCCTAATGTGACCAGCAGAGGGAAATATCTAGGTAGGACGATGGGATAAAGTAACGTGAGGAAGAGAGGCAGGATGTTTTGGTGATGATGCATGCGATTGAGACAGAGCAGTCAGGTGTGTGTGTGCGCGCCCGCCGATCTGTTTGTGACTTGTGTAGGTGAGTTTGTGTGCACATGTATGTTTGAGTGTGTTTTAAGTACAATTACAAAGCAATTCATTGGTTTTGTTTAACTCTGAAACAATTTTCGAGTTGCGTTGTGGTAAAAATAGCAACGGGTAACGCCAGCTGATTGAGGAGTTCAACCACTCTACGTCATCAACCTAGAACGCAAACAAAATGGCGCCGCCCATGGTCCAAATATAAAATCGATTTTTTAAATAACGTAGATCTTTCATGGGTTTTCTACCACATAATTCAGTAAGAGACATCATTTATGTTATATTAAGCCATACAAGTCTCAACACCATGGGATCCCTTTAACACTTTTAATGGCCTTAAATTTGACAATTTTGATTTATCACTTTTTAATACTTTTTCAAACCCTGCGGACACCCTGATTAAACCTACAGGTATGTATGTTGGAGCAGGTTTAGGACTAAACCCTGTAGGACTGTGGTCATCCAGGAGTTTGACCCCTCACACACTGAGGGTAAAAGCAGCCCTGGTGTGTACACATATAGAGAAAGGTGGATACGTACGTGGCATGGCCTTCAAGCTTGTGTTCAGAGTGCCCGTTTGAACTGGTGAGGTTTTATATGGTTTCTCACTGCAGGCGGCGCTATAGGGGTTGTTGGTCTCCATGAAGACGGCATTATGGGTGCTGTTGCTCCTGCTTCTCCTCTGTAGAGCTTTCTGGATTGAGCTAATGTCTGTTGGTAGGTTAGCCAGCTGGTGAAAGAGGTTACGTTTACGGATGATACCGTACACCAGGTTAAAGTTACCTAGATAGAGAGATGAATACAAATATATGCAACGTGAATTAAAATGTTATGCTTCTGAAAACATCCTATCCACACATTTTGCAGCATGAAGGAAAGTGATTTTCTGTGAAAATTGATGAAACATTTATCAAACTGACTGATGACATTGTTAATAGCATTAAATCAAAATAGTCTTGTTTTATATTTGAAGTTTGCATCGTTGATTCTGTTATTTTCCTGTTTATTACTGTAAAGCTGCTCAAAAGGTGACTTGACCTTTGTGTGAGACTTCCAATTTATTAGAAGTGTAGTAAATGATAAAACTTCGCATTAACCAGTGTGTTTATGTTAGTATATTAAAATATGATAAATTGCAGTTTGCAATATAAAGAAGCAAAACAGACCGTAAGTTAGTAAGAAAAATGCATTCACAACTTTTCTAAAAAAGTTAGAAATGCATCCACTCAATGTTAAAAACAAATCAATGAAGATTGCAAAGCATTTTAATTAGGATTGTGTACTAAGGCTTGCTATAGTAAGCATGTTATGATTTGCATTCAATAATTAGACTTTCGGCATGTCCATATTTCGATGTTATTTGTCATTTAAACGCAGAACTGAGCAGACTGTATTTACAAAAGCGGTGCAGCTTCAAAGCACTTACCATCGAACTGGTACTGTATGATGTTGTTAAAAACTTCTAGCAAGAAGAAAACCAGGTGGTGGTTAACAGGAGAGCAGAACAGGAAGCAGGTGTTTGAGAAAACCTCCAGCAGGTGTAGTAGTTTGTTGGCTGCTACCATAGACAGACTTTTCAGGTACGGAGACACTGAAAACAACAGCAAAGATGCATCAGGAAATTAAAACGCTCTCAAAATGCATGTGCTTTTCTCAGAGCAAATGCACTTACCGTTGACTATAATAGTGAGAAGACAATCATACAGGGGCTGCAATCGCTGATGACCACTGGTGATGAGCTTATGAAAAACCTGCAGACCAAAAACTATTCAAATCAGTTCTCACATCTCATTAGCTGATATTGATGTACAGTTCGTATCTGTGTTTCTCTCACCACTATCAGCAGGTCGGCGTGAGTCCCAGCAAACACTGAAATATCCATCGGCACATGCACACTGTACGGCTTATTCAGACGCACCCCGAAATTCCTCTCTCCGCTTAACAGCAACAGGATGAACACGCCGATATGCACCAGACCGACACGTGCTACCAACATATGCACACTCACATTCACACAAACGCCTATTTTTTTCACATCCACACTTTATAAAAATAAGACACCACTAAAACATGAGAAACTAGTTAAAAAGTCTGCACTCATAAATTGATTTCCATTGAAATATATGGGTGAATATGTGCTGTACGTGTGGCACTGAATGCTCCAGATACTCACACTGATTGGCACGAGCGTCATTCAGATAGAACAGAATTGGCACCAGAATATCCAGCACGTCACTGCTCTTCAACACATAGAACAGGAACTTCTGAAACACAGATAAAGAAACGTCAAGGTCTAAACCGTACAGGTATATACATGCAGAAATGTATTTTAAACATAATTCAAAGGTTAAAGAACCTCTAAAGAAAAAACATCTGAAAACAGCAATGCCGTGTCAGCAGTCTGCTCTCAGCCAAGAGCTGAGTTTGTATTTTTATATCAGTTACACAAGTTATATACATTTATTCTATTTTAAATATTATTTTAAATGTATTTTACTTTGTTTTATTTTACATTTATTTTATATTTTATTATTTAAGAAGCGTAAAAACTTTTTTATTATTATAATAATAAAAAAATAAAATAAAAGTACAATAAATCTAATTAAATAAAGCACCTTGTTGAGGTCACAGAGTTTCCAGAAAAGCACCAGCAGCTCCTGATGAAACTGGATCCTCTTGCAGGAATGGGGCAGGTACGTCTGCATCAGGGGGTTATTGAGCAGCCGGCCAATTCCTCGCAAGATTAAATGAAAATCCTACAGGCAAGAAAGTGCATTTATAAATATACATGTATTATTTTTATCATTATCCGATAATGTAAACTGTTTAGAGACAGTGTTGCCAGATTGGGCAGGTTCATTGTGTTGGGCTTGTTTGGGGTCAGTTCGGTGGGTTTCAAACATCTACATTTTATAGTCTAATTAGTAAATAAACAAAACTCAAGTGTGCATGTATTCTATAAAAAAAGTCATCATGGCATTACTAAACACAGGAGCCGACACAAAATCAGCTGGAATTGGTTGACGTCACCGACCATGACGCACTTTAAAGGTTTAGTTCACTCAAAAATGAAAATGATCCCACGATTTACTCACCAAGTCAGACTAGGAGTAAATGACATTCTTCTTTCAGACAAACACAATCAGAGCTATATTAAAGTCCTGTCTATTCAAAGCTTTAGAATGGCAGTGACTTGGTTCGTTTCTGAAGTCCATAAGTGCATCCATCCATCATATAACTGCCCACATGGCTCCATTTTTCCATAAGTTGAATACGGAAGGCGATCTGGAAGCTAGATAACTTACTTTATAAAGTTTTAAACATGGATATTTTTCTTACACAAACGCATCGCTTCAGCAGGCCTTTATTAACCCCTGGAGCAGTTATATGATGGATAGATGCATTTTATGAACATCAAAAACAAAGCAACAATTTAATCCTATTATAATGCTTGGAAATGTAATTAATTTAATATAACTCTGATTGTATTCATCTAAAAGAATGTCATACACACCTAGGATGGCTTGAGGGTGAGTAAATCATGGGATCATTTTAATTTTTGGGTGAACTAACCCGTTAAGCCGATCAGCAGACAGAAGCGCTCATTCATGACTGACATGATTTTAGCACGCTAACTTGTGGTGCAGTCAAGTGATCACTATGCCAAAGTGGCATAAATATAGAGTAATTTATCTACAGTAAAGAGTGGGAGACTGACCGAACTCTCAAAATGTAGATTACACCTGTGGGAGATTAATTCTCTAAGGGTCTTTATAGGCCTTAATTGAAATCGGATATGGGACTATATGACTATGGTAAGCACATTGTTGCTGTTTTTTTTTTTTTTGTTGTCTGATTATTGTACAGTATGTATTAATGAACGACAGATTTTGGCTGTGGTGAGTACATTAACAAGTGTGAAATGCCATATATGAGGCACATCTTGCAATTAAATTGGCTTATTCTTACTGTTGACATTTGAAGTTATTGGTTAATTTTGTTGATTGCCGTTTTGACAGTTTCCACCTGGACATTTGAGTCATATTTGCTAAATCTCTTAAATATATTATTTAGTTTTAAGGAGATGGCAATAAAATTGGTAATTGTTGACCCAATCTGGCAACCCTGTTAAGAGGGCTATTGTATTTGTAAAGGGTGACGGGTTGTGAAGTGTTTACGTGTGTCTCACCTCTTCTCTATGAATTCGAGACAGGTAGTTTACAAACAGGTTTTCCCCTCTTGTGGCCTGAAACATACCATGAGGAAAAATCTGATGCTCAAGCGCAGTGTTTGAGATACTCAACATCATAAAACTAAACCCCGGCTCTCTTTCAAAACTCAGCAGGCGCTTAGGACACCATTTACAGACATGCTTTGTATACCGCCTTACCACTGCCACGGGAATATTTTCACATTGGCTGTAGGACGACATTTTGGGATATGTCAATTATAACCCTTTTATTCAGGGTTATATCTGAACTGAACTTTTTTTAACAGATATTTGTATTTACTGTGTATTTATGTGCTTAAAGTTTAACATGTTTTATTGCAGTATCACTGCATGTTTAATTAATCGAGTGGCATTCAGTTAGGGGTTAACACAGTTATCAACTTGCAAATAAATAGTTATTCTGGCATTCGCACTTCTTGAAGTAACAAAAAAGTAAAAGTAAACAACCCTAGATATCAAGTGTGTGTGTGTGTGTCTGTGTGTGTGTATATTATATATATGCACCCTTAGTAAATCTGATCAAAGGTGGCTGCGAAAATAAATCAGCATTGTTTATCCTTTCGATCTTTCGTTCAAAAAAAGTCTAACCTTTCATTGGAGTAAAACAATTCAAAGTTGGGGGAAATCTAATTTTGAAATAAAGGTTTTTCCCAATGCATACTATACAATATATATATATATTTTTTTTTTCATACCTCACACATACTAGCCTGCATTCTGAAAACAGCCGTAGTGCATGTGCGTGTCTGGTTACCTGGCATCCTTCAGTCATTGTGTTCTTGTTGTAATCAGCAGAGCTGGTGTCAGTATTCGTGTTTGGGTTCAGGCTGGTGTTTGTGTTAGAGCCGTCGGCAAGCTCTTGCTCCAATGAAACGATCAGAGTCTGCAGTGCCAGCTCTGCTAGCGCCCCCCGCTGGTCAGAGAACATCAGGTGATTGTACGGGACTCCGTACCCGACAGGATCATAAGCACATATCACGTTAAGAAGAGATGTGAAGAGCGGCAGGGCATGTCTGAGAGACAGAGAGAGCAGACTTTAGTTGTGATGTAGCCTTGCTGCACCAACCAATGAGACTAAATGAGAGCATACCTGTTGTCTCTAGAGCAAAAGAACGAGACCCATGGGTTGAGCGCGTGCGTGTCAGTTGGAGACTGATACATTTCTTCTGAGAAACATGTCAATAAAAGCTTCAACAACTCTGCCCTGAGAGAGAGAGAGGGAAACAGAGAGGTAATTTAAAGGGTTCGTTCACCCAAAAATGAAAAATTCTGTCATTAATTCCTCGCCCTAATGTCGTTGGACACCAGTAAGCCCTCCGCTCATCTTCACACACAGAAGAAGATATTAGTGTTGAAACCCGATGGCTCAGAAAGGCCTTCATTGACACCAATGTCATTTCCTCTCTCAAGTCCCATAAAGGCACTAAAGACGTCGTTACAAAGCCCATCTCACTACAGCGGCTCTACTATCATTTTGTGTAGAGATGAGAATAGTTTTTGTGTGCAAAAAAAACTAAACTAAATAACGACATATGCTTGGCTGATTTCTAAAAGTTTCGCACGATTATTAATCAGCGTATCGATTCATGATTCGGATCGCCAAAGATTTTAGCAGTTTGACACGTGATCCGAATCATGATATGTTGATTCATAATCGTTCGAAACTTTGTTTATAAATCGGGCCATCACTATACAAGTCTTTTTTTTTCCATAAAATGTCTTCATAAATGATTGTAGAGCCGCTGTAGTGAGATGGGCTTTGTAACGACGTCTTTAGTGCCTTTATGGGTCTGAGAGAGGAAATGACATTGGTGTCAATGAAGGCCTTTCTGAGCCATCGGATTTCAACACTAATATCTTCTTCTGTGTGTGAAGATGAAGATGAAGGTCTGACGGGTGTTCAACGACATGAGGGAGAGTAATTAATGACAGAATTTTCATTTTTGGGATGCAGTACAAGGATGCATTAAAATGATCATAAGTGAAAGTAAAGATTTATACCTCCAGCTTCAGACAGCGCTAAAGCCTAGTCTCAGACTAAAATCCATGTTTAGCTGTTTTAACTAAAAGCAACTTACACCGTTATATCTTAAAATATACCAGTGCCATTGTTTTGTCTCAAGACACACACCAGCAGTGTGTGGGAATCGCATTACAAGTAATTAAGTTACGTAATCAGATTACTTATACTATTAACTAGTAAAGCAATGCATTACTTTTAAATTTACAACAAACTATTGGAGTTACTTTTTCAAATAAGTAATGCAGGGTTTTACAATTATTGTCCATTTGTTAAGATAAATTGTAATTAAGTGCACAGGTGTGGTGTGAATATGACGGTTATTGTAGTTTTAGAATAAATGTTAGCACTGAGCAGGCATTTAAAAAAAACATTTAGTATTAACCTAATAATAAAAAAACAATCTCAAAATACAAAAAAATATTTTTATTATTAAAAAAACAACAACAAACAAACCCAGCCCAGGTGAGAAAAAACTAACACAAAAGTAATGCAACAAAACAATTAAAATACAAAACCATAAAAAGTTGGTTTACAAAAGGTAACAATTAGTTAAAGGGTTCTTTAAAGAGTAACACTATTATAATGCATTACTTTTAAATATACTTTCCCCAATACTGCACACTAATAATGTTTTTTCTAAGGCACGTTTATAAAAGCTGTCCTAATTGAACTTAGGCCTAATTCTGGCTTAATCTAAGCCTCGTCTGTGCAACCGGGCCATAATATTAATAGAGAATCCTAAAAAACATGCATCACCGTTACCAGAAAAATATAAAGCCGCACAAATGTTTTCTGTTTTCAACATTGATAAGCAGCAAATTAAAATGATTTCTGAAGGATCATGTGACACTGAAGATTGGGGTAATGATGCTGAAAATTCAGCTTTGATTACAGGAATGCGTTACACTTTCAAAATCGTTCACAATATTATTGTTTTCACTGTATTTTGATCAAATAAACACTGCCTAGGTGGGCGGGTCTCTGACCTGTTGGAATCGTAGGTGTGATTGAGAGGCGGAGCCTGAGCAAATCCAACGCCAGCTTCCCAGATGAACTCACAGCTGTCTATGGACTGGATATCAGCAGCACCACCCTACACACACACACGGAAATCGAATTATTGGGTATATACCAATACTCTTCAGAAACCTTTAAATGACATAACATACACTACGTTCATTTTTTTTTTTTTTTTTACAGTTTATGCGATGCACACATTAAAGAACACAGACATAACCGGTTAATTTCCATAATACGAAACACAATCTACCAGTAAGCGTCTGGTGTACAACATGCTTTTTTGGGGCAGTAAATAACAAAATTCAGCAAATTTATGAGAGCAAACCTTGCACGTTTCATTTAAATACTCTCCTCCCAGACATCTGTCTGAAAGGGAATCTCCAATAAGGTCCGCCACAAAAGAACCCTGTCCACATTTTTTCACGACATGTCTTTAGTAAACCCTGACAATAGTTATTTAACGGCAAAAAGAGCGCAAGCTGCTAGTAAATCTGGCCCATAATGTCAAAAAATGTTCTACTGATAAGTTTAAGAATCACGCAGAACACAAAAATACTATTACAAACTTTACACTAAAGGCTTGGCAAGTTGCTTTTGGATGCCAAAAGAAAAACATTTAAATGCCTACACACGTTCTACATATTTCTGTTGTTTTGTCTGTGCACCTTTAGAGACTGCCATGACATTATTATTTTATAGAGTAACCATTCTGTTGAATGGGGGTTAACAGTATTATTATTAAATGGTGAAAATCAAGTAAAAAAAAGCGGTTGACAAACCATGTGCAAATTCAAGTCAACACCATGGCTGAGCATTTTAAACTCCAGAGAACCAAAGACAGTCTCAAAAACACGGTTTGAAAATCGCCAGTGTTATCTACGTCACAAAATCTGTTTCAACCAATCACCTCAAAGGGTCTGATGTTGTAGAGAACAATACATAAAACACAATAACATTCTGATACATGTACTTGTAAACAAGCCTGTATAATTCTCTTTTCATTCTCTTCTTCTACTTCTGAATCCGTTTCTGGTTCAAACATACATATACGGCTGAATTTAACCAATATATTCACTTGCCACAGCGTTCTCCTGCTGCGAGTGAGTGGAGGCGGGGCTAATTTGCATATTCATAGCCCAAGTATACTAAATGAAGCAAGGGTGTAGTTACATTCAAGCTATTTTAGGGCATGAAAATATTATTTTTTTACCAGGAACTAACATTTAAATATGTAATTGTGGTGATCAAAGATGAGTTTTAAGGGGTAAAATGATTGACTGTTGCTGGTTACTTTCTGTCTAAGCAGGTGGTTCTTGGTCAGAATAACTTTAACAGTCAAAAGCTCTGGCACACTAGAAAGGATGGAGATAGAGAGAGAGTTATACCGCAGCGGTCCTGCAGTGGCTCTCGACTGTGAAGTCTGGACAGAAAAGCAGATCAGACACAGCTGTGAGGAGAGACTCCGCCAGCGGCCGTGAGGTCTCGTCATCGCTTTCATCCTGTCAACAAAATCCGTCAGTCTCATGTTTTTAAATCACAAACCAGTAAAATCATTACAAACACCATCTGAGACAAGCTTGTCCGTCCAGTGTTTCAGGAGCTTTTAGCTTTCTGAAGAGTTTCATACATCATCAATACACTCATTCTGCTCGCTTCAACCCTTTAAATCAAAGGATATTTGATACCCCGTCGTTCTGAGACATACACAATCAGAACAGTGTTCAGGCTGGTAACAGAAGACCGTAAATATGCACCGGAGAACAAACTCCCTCAAACCCAGCTCATGATTCAAAGTTCAAGCAAGGCAAAGGGTTTTTAGTGCATTTCTTAAAACCTTCTTGCACAGCTCATGCACTGAATAATTAACCATTTGGAGAACTGTATTAAATCACGCTAAAAGCAATGTTGAGAAATCCCTCAGTGAAATACTTACAACAGACTTGCCCGCTTTTGGCACGGTGGACCAGAAGAAACCACGCCAGTCTGGATCCTCGAAGATGTACGGCAGAATCCGAGTCAACAGACGAGTGCAGCTCAGTACGGTCTGCCTGTCTCTCTCACACACACAGCCGGAGTCTGCGTTCAACACGAGCCTTTCCACTGCCTGCAACACAAACACACACACTTAAAGTGCATCATGTTTTGAAGCTGAAGAAAATAGTAGTTCTTTAGAAAAATCTATTTATTTAATTAAATTCATTTGAACTTATAACTCATGAATGCTACACATTTTGAAAACAATATTAATATTATTCTGGAATATATTCATTTAACATGCCGCAGTGGTTCATTAAAATGCATGCATATCTGTATTTATCAACAAAATCCAGTCCCAAAAGTGTGAGATATGGGAATGACTCAAAATTTACTATTCTACAAAAAAAATATATATAAAGTCATAAGTCATGCATAACATTATGCGTTAAGCCTCAGTTGATACCCGAGTCAAAATGGGCCGAATGCAAAGTAGTTTTATTTATCAGTTTCCGCTCCCACTTCTGCTCGAGTACGTGGGATGACGCAGTGCTGTTTATCATATTACACACATTTCAGAGTGTTGAAGGTTATGGTATAATGCTACTCATTCGTTTGGCGCTACTGAGAGACACTCGTTCACACTGCAGTGAGCGAGATCATATTAGGCATGGTAAAACATGGTACTCTGTGCGGTAAATCAAGAACACCAGATTTAAACAATAAGACTAACTGTGTTGAGCTGGAGAACAATGATTAGTTTCTGTCCATCAGTGATCCAAACAATTGCTCTCCTGTCTAATAAAACACAGCAGATATTAAAGCCGCTTTAGTGTTTCCATGGTTTCTACGAGATAAAACCGTAAATCGAGGGAAACTCTGGGTATAATGTCATTGTTAGGCGATGCACTATCCGTATCCTGGTTAAAATTGCTCATTTCTCTGGATTTAAACATTCTTGGAAACATTTGGGATAAACAGAAGTACACAAGTCAAAAACAATATAACCCTTTTCTAGTGGTTTTGGGATATTTTAATCCAAAAATATTACATATTGTGCCTTTCACCTCTATTACGCACCTGAAAATCGCAAACTTCCCTACTATATTAGCAGGCAAAAACAGTATGTGACAAAATAAGTATTTCCAAATTCATAGCACTCAAAAAAGTAGGTTAAAAGCACTTGGATGATCCAGCGAGAAGTGTGCATATGATGGACACTTTACTATCCGTGAGGCCACAGGAGAGGATTTGTGATTGTGAATGGCAGTGAAGTGAAGCAACTGACACTGGTAGGTCACATGATAATGACATGTACTGCTCATACTACACATTCATATTATATAGCACATACTTCTGTAGTGGTTGTGAAATAATTCCTTATTCAAATTAAGTACCTACTCTAGAGAGTATACACATTTGTACGCAGTCATAATGTACCTTGTAACAGAGGGTTGCCAGATTGGACGGAGACTCCTCTCTCACAGCACGGATCTCAGCGGCAGGAACTAGAGCAAAAATATCCTGTGACGTCAAGTTGACGTCAGTCCAGAATTGGTCCCAAAACACATCCTCAGAGGCCTCTACAGGCTGTAAAACATTTCATAAGTTAAAATTAGTACAACCACAAACATTCAATAAAAGTGTTGCGATAATTTAGTGACACTATGGTCTGTGGACATATAAACCTCTTTTGCAATTACAGTAAGTAGATCTTGCCCTTTAATTCTCATTAAAATCATAAAAATGCAAAGCATTTGGTCAAAAATTCTAAATTTTCTTTATGCAAAAAACAATATTTTTTCTGTTTCTAAAATATAATAGAACAATATTTGTTTCACCAGTCTTTTTTAAAGGAATATAGAGATTCATATTTTAAATCCTTTACAAACAAGAGGTTTTATTTATTGTAAAAAATTAAACAAAGCAGCTCAGCTCAGCTTCACCTTAAATGACCATCACCTGTAAAAACTCAAACGAGAATATGTAAAACACGCACAGACTGCACACATGTGCATGCATTTTGATTTTCTCTCGTTTCTGTTTCAAATTTTAAATCATTTGACATAAAAATAAGATTTCAAAACGTAATATTTATATTTTCAAATGAAAGCTTAAATGTCCAAACGTTAGACATCAAGCGATATTATTCCATCTGTTACACTTTAACAGCGTTTCGGAACATTTCTAAGCCCACATAGGGTACACATTTATAAAAGTCACATATGTCAAATAAAACAAACCTGACCTGTGTTTTGGTAGTAAGTTGAATCACCGCTTTTCTGAAGTGCAGTTTGGAGTCTGAATTACCCATCTCTCTCCGATCTGTCCACCGCGCACCTGTGGCGCAGGTGAACACGACGCCAAATTACCAATCCTACTACAGCAAAGGTTTAGCTCATGAATATTAATTACGCCATACTGACGTTGACGTTAATCTGACTGGCGCATCCAATGACATAATGTATTCATACTTGAGCGTCATGTAGGATTTGGAGATTCGCCAGGTGCCTAGCGCCCATTTGAGGCTTTATCCAATCAGGTTGATCATCTGAGGCAATTTATCACCACGTCATGAATATACATGAGGCAGTTCTTCTCCATAGTAGGACTCGTTTGATCCTGACCAGGATGCAAGCATGGTTGGTTTCCGGTTGTGCAAAGCACATATTTGCTCAATGATTACTGTTTAAAAGTCGCGTGCCTTAAGCACACTGTGAATTAATATGAATGTATTACTTTTGAGGCGTAGCTAACTTTGAATACAAGGGATACTTAGTTAAAAAGATACACACTATCTAATGGTGATTCATTCCTTTAGTCTGCACTATGGCATTACAACCTACTGAGCTTTAAATACAAACATAAGCACACAAGGAATATATTATCTCTCTCCTGTTTACATATATTTGACTCTGGACCACAAAACCAGTATTCATTTATTATTATTATTATTATTATTATTATTATTATTATTATCATTATTAGGCTATTATTGATATTTAAATATGGACCGAAAGCTTTCCATTGATGTATTGTTTGTTAGGATAAGAAAACAATTTGAAAATCGGGCATCTGAGAGTGTAAAACAAAATCAAAGTTTTGAGGAAATCGCCTTTAAAGTTGTCTAAATTAAACCCTTAGCAATGCATATTACTACTAATAATACATTTTAGGTAAGACATTTAAAAATATCTGTACTTAATATCCTAACGATTTTTGGCATAAATGAAAATTCAATAATTTTGACCCATTCAATGTAATGTTGGCCAATGGCACAATTATACCGGTGCGACTTGTGACTGGTTTTCTTGTCCAGGGTCACATGTTTTTCTTACAGATATTTAGCAGAAAAAGCCACCTGTTGTATTGTAGTCATTATTTCCTGCACCATTATTTAGCTGCTACATGCAAATATAGGCCCTATAACTATAACAAGGTCTACAAATAGTATTTGAAATACTAACATCATAGTTGCTGCATGTTGATAGGCCCAACTGTGAGTTTTTGTTAGTTTGGCTTCATACATTAGTGTAGATTATTGCATTTTTAGCAATGTTAGGTTATTTAAAAAATTATAGTTTCTCAACTGAGCTCATTAAAGCTGCAGACTGCATGCATAATACTTATTCAATAATCAGACACACAAAAGAAAAATTGTAGTACAAAGGATATAACATGTCAACTTCATATTTAGCAAAGATCAAAACATCACACTGTTCCAAATTCCAGATTTGCCTGATTCCACACGTAAAAACACTACTTTTACATGGCAATTTTTGGGATGATTGTTTCAAGTTACAGGTGGCCGAAATGAGCTTTCTCCGCAGGGCTCTCCCTTAGAGATAGGGTAAGAAACTCAGGAGGAGCTCAGAGGAGAGCCATTACTCCTTCACATCGAGAGGAGCCGGCTGAGGGGGCTCGGGCATCTATTTCGGATGCCTCCTGGACGGCTTCCGGAAGGGCATTTGACATTTCAAAATAGCAAAAGAAGCTGAACTCAGGATGCACAACGCTTGGCCAATTATTACAAGTGGATTGTTTATTTGCACGTCATTTTAAGATATAGGGCAATTCCAGCGTTGTCCACATCTATACAAGTTCTTCTATACTGTAAAAATACAAATTGTTTTAATCTTGTTTACCAATTAAAAATATTGAGTCATTTGGTCATTGATTATTAAGACTTATTTTCTTATCTTATATTTTAGAATCAAACCTGATTTTGTGCATATGTGTTTTGCTGGGAATCTCAGGAACATTGATTAAATGTACTTGTTGTGAATGAATTGATTGTGAAATACTGTGGTTAGAACTGATTAATATTTATAAAGTTCCTTATTGAGATTTAACTTGTTTGGTTTCTCATCATATTACGACTCCTACAACATACTTGACAACTCTTGAAGCACACTCCATACCGGTCTGTGGATGGATACATATCTGATCATGATGACACTCGTGGGCTGATGGCTGATATCGACTCTTTATGAATGGCAAGAGTGCTCAGAGTCCTGAGTGGTGTCTGAGTGATTTTTAGGCTGACGTATATCATTAACTATTGTTTTCTTTTTATTTTAATATCAGAGCATCCAGTACCCAACAGAGCTGTACAATGAAGTAAACTGATTAAATGGCACGCAAACCATACAAACCATAGTTACACTCACACAGTTTAAAAAGAAATGGAAAAACTGGTTTAAGTAATTGTTTAGAAATCGCTGTTGGTTCCAGTAATGGTCCACCCACCGTTATAAATAAAGGCACTGCAGTTCAGCCTCACAACATTGAGCTTCTGAAGAGAATCTGCTTGAGTTTGCTTTACATTTTTCCTCAGGTAATCTGATCTCTCCATTTTATCCCATAGCATTCTGATTAAGCTTTCACTTATTTTCTTGAGATAGATCTGCTTATTTATTAATAGCCATATCTAAATAATTTGTTCTGGTTGATGACTTCTGGAATAGTTATAGTGAAGGAGTATTTTACATAATAATGCATAACAAAACGAAATGAGTAAAAACAACTAATGAAGATAATATAAGCTTTGTTGTCCGCTGATATGCTCTCATTCTTGGGTGTCAGGAAAGTGATTAATTACACAGAAAGTTTTTCTTTAATGCCACAATTGGCCATTCACAATCAAGTTTTGTTTTTACAGCTCAGTTTTTCACAATGAGGTTTCTAATCTTACCGTGTGTGTCGCTACTACTTCTAATTAATGGTGAGTGTATTCATAAGTGATCATGCACTTAAATGTCAGACGACTGGATGCCATAATATTTACTAAATATGCTTGGAATTTGTGTTTAACAGGTGAAATAATGAATGGACAAACATCAGGTACAACAATCATTCTTCCACATAATAATACTTTTATCATGAATTATAATCACATTAACATTCATTCCAGAAATAGAACAACTCCCAGATTATGAAATGGAAGTTTTATTCCATTTTAGTTTGTTAAAGAAAAAAAAGATACTTTTTCTCTCCCTGCACAATATTCTTGAACATTTGTGGTTAAGATTAAGAGTCAGCTGAAGAGTTTCTTTTCGTAAGAAGTAACAATTTGTTACTTATGTTGGTTAATTTAATAAGGTGTAGAGAGATTTATAGATGTAGTCAGTCTGAGATCCATCCTCAGTTTACCATCCATTCTTCCATATAGTTGTTCATATACTTAATATTCATATATCTATAATATATTATATATTTAAATTAAATTGTCCTGTTTCTATTTGCTTTGTTCTCTTGATTCCAATGATCCCGAGTGAGTTTGAGTATAAGATAATGTTTACTTGTGATTCTCTTTAGTCACCTTTCATTCTCTTCATTCAGTGCCTACAACTTCCATCACTGATCCATGTTATGATTATAGCACTCTTGATGAATACTGGAGAGACATACAGCAAAGCCCATATCAGTCATCTGGATATGATGACAGCCTTGTTGACTGGAGTGGCTGGTATCGTCTGTATTTGAATGGAGAAAGTGCTCAGATGTCTGAGTGGTGTGTGAGTTATGTCGGATGTGGTGGTGAAACTGGACTGTATCTCAGCGGTTCTCATCCAACACTTGAGGATGGAGTGGTGACCCGTGAAGTCGTGGGAACTTATGTGGGGTATTCCTCTCATTGTGGTGACCACAAATCCACGCCTCTCCAAGTTAAAGCTTGTCCAGGAGATTATTACATCTATGAATTTGTTAAACCAAACATATCAATTCCTAGACCAATGTACTGTGCAGGTGCAGTTCTAGACTCTTTTTACAAAACACATTTGCTGTTAATATTATGTTAAAGCTCCACCTACAAATGTCATTTAATTTCTTCAAACAACACTTAAAGATAAATTGTGCGATTTATATCCCAAGCAGATTTAGTAAATGTTTCCCAAACATCCTTGTATATGATTGTTCAGACAAAATAGACTGGTCCCTGTTACACGGACTATTACATTAGTCTTGTGGCAATGTTTTACATTACATTAACATTAATTAAGCTAAAAGTTGTTTTGGACAAAAATATAAAGAATATAATGAATATAAAGGAATGTTCTTTTTGTTGTTGTTTTTTTTACGTAGAAGGTGTTTGAATGTATAACTCATTATTTTTCCTTTTGTCCATGACAGTTGCTTTCCAGAACATCAGCAGTGATCCCTGCTTCAACTATAAGTCTCTGGATCGTCCCTGGAGAGCCAACAATGAAAGTGGAGATTACATTTGTGATGAACATTTCTCCTGGAATGGCTGGTACCGGCTCTTCTACAATGGAATGGACATCCGGATGTCAGAGACCTGTGTTGGTTCATTCAGCTGTAACACACTGATCAACCTGTGGCTCAATGGTCCTCACCCTCAGATAGAGGATGGAGTGGTGATCAGGGAGGTCTGTGGAGGGACTCATTGGAGAGGTTGCTGTGATTACAAGACAAGACCCATCAGAGTGAAAGCGTGCCCAGGCAATTACTATGTCTATGAACTTGTAAAACCACAAACCTGGTGTTCAGGATACTGCGCAGCGCAGGTAATGCCCTTTTTTCACTTTTTGACAGTCTTTTTAACCTTTTAAAATTGCAATCATGTTTTGAATTTCCTTCTTTTTAGATGTCAGCACTATTTCACAGGCGGTTTCCACTGTGAGTCCAGATATATTCACTGGATCCATCATCAACTTGAGTAAGTTGTAAATAATTATAAACAAGATTGTAATCTAAAGATCTGTAATTTTTTGTGTAATTTCTGTTTAGTTTTTTTGCAATGAATGTCTTTTGTTGTTGCCTGATTTACATTTATGAAGTTCTTTATTGAGATTCAACTTGTTTTTGTCTCATCAGATTACGACTCTTGCAATAACTACAACATACTCGACAACTACTGGAGAAGTCCACTCAATTACTGGACTGCGTATGGATCTATATCTAGTCATGATGATGACACTCTTGTGGAATGGGATGGCTGGTATCGACTCTTCAGGATTGGATCAAGTGCTCAGATGCCTGAGTGGTGTGCGTCTTACATGTTATGTGGAGGTTATAGTTCTCTGTGGCTTGGTGGCTCTCATCCTCGGCTAGAAGATGGAGTTGTTACTCGTGAAATTTACGGCTCTCGATATAGTCAGTGCCGTCGCTACAGATCCAACCCAATCCAAGTCAAAGCTTGTCCTGGAAATTATTATGTCTACAAATTTACCAGGCCGGCTCTTTTAATCCCAGCTCCTGTATATTGTGCAGGTACATTCATTATTCTTCATATTTGACATGATTATAAATTCTGGTTATCATATGACTGACCATTTAAATTTGAATGTATTATGAATCCATTTAATCTGCATTTTACTTTTTCATAATAGTATCTTTCAGCAATCCAAGTGTTGACCCCTGCTACAACTATACTAATCTAGATGAGTCCTGGAGATCCACTAACAACTATACTAACTATTACTATAGTATGTGTGATTATAATGTGGACTGGAAGGGCTGGTACAGGCTGTTCTACAATGGTCAAAATGCTCAGATGCCAGAATCATGTGTTAATCAAAGCATGTGTGGCACTTATCACCCACTGTGGCTCAACGACCCTCACCCACAGCTGGAAGATGGAGTGGTCACCCGTCAGGTCTGTGTCTCCTCATGGGGTTACTGCTGTTCTCTCACATCCCACCCTATAAGAGTCAAAGCCTGCCCAGGAAATTACTATGTTTATGAGTTTGTCAAGCCAATGTTTTGTGGAGCTTACTGCGCAGGTATATAGATTCAACCATGTATACTTTTTTACTAACTTTGCAATTTTTGGAAATGAGTGGCATTAACATAAATCTTTCTCATATCAGATGTCAGAGGCCTTAACGAGACATCATCCACTGGTAAAGTACTGCACTGTTCTGCTAAGAAAGCCCTTGTGTACTGTTTTTTAAGCACTTTCTTTAGGAAGTAGACTTATGCTCACCAAGGCAGGATTTATCTGATGGAAAAATAGTCAAAAACATTAATATTGTTGAATATTATAGTTTACAATAACTATTTTCTTTTTGAATATAATGTAAAATGTTAAAGAACATTCATATCAAAGTTGAAAACAGCTGTGTTGCTTAATATTTTGGAAACAGTGACTACGTTTACATGGACAACAATACTCCGATATTAATCTGATTAAGACAATACTCTGATTAAGAGGCTACCATGTAGACAGCGATTTCTAATAACCTTAATCTGATTAAAGTCATAATCTAACTAAACATAAATCCGATTAAGACATGTGGAGTATGCCTATTTTAGTCGCATTATCGGAGACATGTACACACCTTAATCTAACTATTAATGTCGTGACGGAGATTTCGCCGCATTTTGATCACTGCATCCTTTCTATATATTTTTTTATTTTTGTTGTAATTATTATGCTCATTGTAAAAGTAAAATACAATAAGTTTGTATCTGTAATCTTGAACCAGATGGGTCATTCAGTGAACGCCTGTGGCTCGACGGCAGGAAAAACAATCCAAACAGTCACGATTTTTAAACCTTTTTCATCATTAATCAAAGCTATTATTCTAAATGTAGGCTGTCAATAAGGAGTAGAAGAGGGGTAGTGTCTCTTCAAAAAAACAGAAAGAGACAATACATAATATTACAAAAATAAATCAACGTAAATGTATATAAAACATTATAAAAACCATAAAAACGCATGTTTTTTATACTTCTTAATGTAAAGTAACACTGTCCAACAGCGACACCTGCAGGTGAAGTTAGCGGGTTTCCTGAGCCCATAAAATTAACACACCTGCCGAAGTCACGCTATGATTGGATGTCGGAGAACGTAGCGTGGCATGGGGACGTAATGACGTGCCATAATCGATCTATGTTCTATCACATGTAAAACGGGAACATGAATGGAGTACTCTAAAAGCAACTCATGTAAACACCTTAATCAGAATATTGTCTTATTTAGAATGAGGTTAATAATTAGATTACTGCTGTCCATGTAAACGTAGTCACTGATACATTGTTTTTGAGGATTATTCAATGTATGGAAAACATTTATTTGAAACAGAAATACTTACGTGTATAATAACGATACACTAGTGTCACGATTCGATACAAATCGCGATACTAAAGACATGATACGATGTATCACGAAATTGTAGGCAAAAATATATTTTAATTATCATTAAAATATTATGATCAGGACTCACAATTATTCTCACATTGCATTATTATACATTTTAATCAAAATTATAGTTGTTTACTGTAGTAATGTCTGTAGACTTCCTCACGCAGTCCCCGCACTTTCATTGCAGGCAATGGACCTCTTAAGCCACACACACACTCTGTAGTGCTCGCTATGTCCTGCCTCTCCCTATTAAAGCTAGCCTGACAAGCCAGACCCACATCAAGATGTTTGGTCTGAAAACTCACCATTGACGGCTCAATCTGAGGGGCGGATAAACGGTTGTCTTTCAAACTCCCTCTGCACGGATAGCGCTACAACCAACCAGAGCAACGAAGGTGAAGCAGAGTGATTAAACATTCGCCGTATCCGATCGGCAAAAACTCCGAACACATCTTCCCTTCTTAAGAATGACTTCAGTGCCGTTCTTTGTTCTTTTCTCAGAGAAAAGCTCAACTCCAAGTCTTCCAGAGTCGCGGTCAAAGCTGATTCGAAAGACCGCCGTTCGCCAGTTTCTGTGTGTACTAGAAGCACGCAAACGCAACTTGGGCCTTCGTCATTATGGCCCCGCCCACTGACTCTAGACACGATGTGATTGGCCCAACAAGAGTTTGGAGTTTACAGCTCAGAAGGGTATTGAGAGTTGCTAGACGACACTCACGGCAGATTAGATTTGCTGCCGCTAGGGTGTGTCTAGATTTCTAGGCTATATTAATGCCCTATATAAAGAATAAACCATCTAAATGCATTGCATAATCATGCTACTAAAACTAATGTGATTTAAAAGATGTTTGCGCTTTCACTTTAAGGAGTGTGTGTGTGTGTGTGTGTGTGTGTGTGTGTGTGTGTGTGTGTGAGTGTGTGTGTGTGTGTGTGTGTGTGTGTGTGTGCACACTAGATGATCAATGCAATATTAAACTGTAAATGTTTACCTTATCCACAAATGTAAATTCTGCATTAACTCGCAAGTTGTTTTCGTGCGTCACACAAGCATTTGAACGTCCGTGTTTACTACAGTATGGCGGTCGTTCATCATATATCCTGTCTCTTCAGAAGACTAGTGTTGCGTTCAAGTCATAAATATTGTATTTACGAGTTGAAAGCGCATGAACACCACCACAAAGTCGTAAATACCAGTGGAAAATTTGGGATTTTCTTTAAGCCCCAATCTGTACGAGTTGGGGGCGTCACTGAAACATGGTGGAATCAATGGATGCAATGTCTGAAGTTGAATATAACTGGATTTAGCAGTGACACATCAGGCTTTGTCATTTACAACAAAGTAAGCTAGCAGTGTAATAAAACAAATAGCCTAATATATAACAATACCGTTTACAGTGGCTTCATATAGCCTAATATTTAAAAACGTAAAAGCTTAAAACTCATCTGATGTGCATATTTGTTGTTCATTTTCTATATGAACAATAAACCTTGCTGTATTTTTGTGAAATTCATTAAAAGAAGATACACCGCCATCTTGCTCCCACCAAAGGGATTTGTGCTGCCCATCACGTGCTATCGGAATGATCATAAATATGAGTATTCGAGGTAAAAATTGCACATGAACGCCCTCTGATGTTGTGTTTACCACTGGGAAGTTCGGAAATAATTTTGATACCCAAGTTTCCGAGATGAACGTGGCATAACCGTTAAAAATGCCGGAATAGGATACGAATTTCTGCTGTGGCAGGTGTTTTAAATTTCATTGTCTTGTCGTTAAAGTAGTACATATTTACATAGCCTAAATTAAGAATCATTTGAAGCATATTGTGTATTTTAAACACATCGAAAATCGCATCTAGTTGACCATCATCCCAGAATAGTGAGCAAGCTGACTATCTAGATAGTGTGGTAAAAATAGCCATAGAGATGTATGGCTGAAAACTATTGCCATTTTATTCTTTAAGCAGCCTTATCTTGTCTACATTATGCCTTTATTGTGAATGTGATTATAAACAATATATGCTTTCGTGTTGTGCTGCTATTTGCCAGTGATTATGATTTTCTGGGACTGGGAAATGACTGAAATAGTTAAAGTTTTATTTTTTATATTCTTGTTTTATACCCCCCCCCCCCCCCCCTTTAGATCCCTGTGCCAAACTCAACTGCACAGAGGATGAATGGTGTGGAGAGAAAAATGGCATCTATGGCTGTTTGTGTAACAAGAACCAGACCAAACCAGATTCTTTTGGTGAAACTCATTCTACTACAACAACAACAACAAACAAAACAAAACAAAAAATCACAGTTTTATGCAATTAATTAGTTAATATTATCAATCATCTTTTGGTTGTTTCCTCTCTCAGATTTCTCCGAAACCTGTGAAAGCAGCTCTGGCTCCATGTCTGTGTCTCGCTGTCAGCTCTTTGAGGCTGGTTTTCCAGCTGATGTCTTACACCTCAATGATCCGCGCTGCAAAGGAACGGTCCGGAATGGCAGAGTGGAATTCAAGTTTGATAATGATCAACACATCTGTGGTACAAATCTTCTGGTAGGATATATTACACACAATGCTATTCAATACTACCATCTCAAATTGTCACTGATTGATGATGTTGCAATTTTTTATGTTGATTCAATAATGCTGCTCAGGCTCTAAAGACTTATATGTAAAGATGTTGAAAGCAGCAGTTCTTTTTGATAACTTTTAAATATAACGTTCACTCAAAAGAGACTGCAGTCATGGTTAGTGATTTAGGTACAGCTCTTCCATTGTATACAGGGAACACCCACTAACAAACTCTTTAGGTTGTGGTTAAATAGTAGTAAAATAAACCGATTGGCATGCTCAAATATTACATCTGTGTTCCTTCAGGCTAACGGCACCCACTTCATCTATGATAACTTTATTCTGGGGACACCGAAGTCAGGAGGTCTCATCAGCAGAGAGAAAATCCTGAAGCTTTCTTTCAGATGTGTTTATCCTCAGACACACACACTTTCCATGAATGTGGAGATCAACTCACTGGAGAGGTGGGAATCTGGAAATGCTAATACACAGTATTTTATATCTATACCGTCAATGAACATACGCTGTGCTCTTTTCTAAATATAGATTGAGCTGTGGCAAATAAAAAATTGAATATACAGGTCCTTCTCAAAAAATTAGCATATTGTGATAAAGTTCATTATTTTCCATAATGTAATGATAACAATTAAACTTTCATATGTTTTAGATTCATTGCACACCAACTGAAATATTTCAGGTCTTTTATTGTTTTAATACTGATGATTTTGGCATACATCTAAAAAAAAATAGCATAAGTGTTTTTGACACAAAAAAAAGTCAACCTTCAAATAATTATGTTCAGTTCTGCACTCAATACTTGGTGGGGAATCCTTTAGCAGAAATGACTGCTTCTGCTGAGGTGTTCTGGAGGCCCAGGATGCTTCGATAGCGGCCTTAAGCTCATCCAGAGTGTTGGGTCTTGCGTCTCTCAACTTTCTCTTCACAATATCCCACAGATTCTCTATGGGCTTCAGGTCAGGAGAGTTGGCAGGCCAATTGAGCACAGTAATACCATGGTCAGTAAACCATTTACCAGTGGTTTTGGCACTGTGAGCAGGTGCCAGGTCGTGCTGAAAAACCAAATCTTCATCTCCATAATGCTTTTCAGCAGATGGAAGCATGAAGTGCTCCAAAATCTCCTGATAGCGAGCTGCATTGACCCTGCCCTCGATAAAACACAGTGGACCAACACCAGCAGCTGACATGGCACCCCAGACCATCACTGACTGTGGGGACTTGACACTGGACTTCAGGCATTTTGGCATTTCCTTCTCCCCAGTCTTCCTCCAGACTCTGGCATCTTGATTTCCGAATGACATGCAAAATTTGCTTTCATCCGAAAAAAGTACTTTGGACCACTGAGCAACAGTCCAGTGCTGCTTCTCTGTAGCCCAAAAGTGTCTTGACCTGGGGAATGCGGCACCTGTAGCCCATTTCCTGCTCACGCCTGTGCACGGTGGCTCTGGATGTTTCTACTCCAGACTCAGTCCACTGCTTCCGCAGGTCCCCCAAGGTCTGGAATTGGTCCTTCTCCACAATCTTCCTCAGGGTCCGCTCACCTCTTCTCGTTGTGCAGTGTTTTTTGCCACACTTTTTCCTTCCCACAGACTTCCCACTGAGGTGCCTTGATACAGCACTCTGGGAACCGCCTATTCGTTCAGAAATGTCTTTCTGTGTCTTACCCTCTCGCTTGAGGGTGTCAATGATGGCCTTCTGGACAGCAGTCAGGTCGGCAGTCTTACCCATGATTGCGGTTTTGAGTAATGAACCAGGCTGGGAGTTTTTAAAAGCCTCAGGAATCTTTTGCAGGTGTTTAGAGTTCATTAGTTGATTCAGATGATTAGGTTAATAGCTCATTTAGAGAACGTTTTCATGATATGCTAATTTTTTGAGATAGGAATTTTGGGTTTTCACGAGCTGTATGCCAAAATCATCAGTATTAAAACAATAAAAGACCTGAAATATTTCAGTTAGTGTGCAACGAATCTAAAATATATGAAAGTTACATTTTTTATCATTACATTATGGAAAATAATTAACTTTATCACAATATGCTAATTTTTGAGAAGGACCTGTAGAACTTAAGATATATATATATTAAATGGATCTTGAACATTTCATCAGCATTGTGCACAAGACTCTTCCCGCTGGTGAAGGCAGATATCGGGTCCGGATGATTCCATATCAGGATGAGGAGTTTATCCGGCCCTTCACTGGTAGAGTGGATGCAGAGCTCGACCAGGAGATGCATGTGGAAGTTCGTGTTGAGGGGGTCAACAGCCGCCAGTTTGCCCTGGTGATGGACACGTGTTGGGCTACACCTGAGAATGATCCTGATTACAGCCTCCGCTGGGACCTCATCCGTTCAGAGTTCAATTCCTTTAAAGGGGGGGTGAAACACTCAGTTTCAGTCAATCTCATGTCAATCTTGAGTACCTATAGAGTAGTATTGCATCCTTCATATCTCCGAAAAGTCTTTAGCTTTATCATATTTATAAAAGAAATATGGGCTGTACCGAGTCTTTCCGGAAAAAAACGAGCGCCTGGAGGCGTATCGTGTGGGCGGAGCTAAAGAATGACAAGCGCGCAAAGCGGTGACGTCCTCAAGCGTGGAGAAACCCATCTATCTCAGCTAATACAGATAATGATCCACAATCAAATCTGAGGCTGAAATAAATTGAACAGGAGAAACGGCAACATCAGGACGTCCGTCTCTGTGGTATGGACTGTATTTAGGGGCCTTTGTGTGCAGTTTATGAGGACATGATTCGGTTTATGGACTATTGTATGTGACTAGACCTTAGAGGTAGCAAGCAAAACTACGCATTTTAGCGCATTTGAATGACGAAGCACGCGATCGTATCGTTTACTGATGTTTACTCATGTGACGGTAGCCAACAGCACAGACATTTGAAGTTGATTTACTCACCGGCATCTTCCAAAGCAGGACCGCTCTGTCAAAAACACACTTCTTTGGTATGATTTGGTGAAGTCCTGACAGCAGTGGCGTGGAGATCCACTTTGCGACGCGACTGAAGCGATGCCTTGAAGCTTCCCGTCATTTCTGCGTTCAAATCGGTTCAAATGCAGCGCTGCCTTCCCGGAATGCTGTGCTGAAGCGTTGAAGTCGCTCGACGTCACCCATAGGAATAAAGTGGAGCGCGGCGCGACAGAAGTGTTCACGGACGACTGGATCTGCACCTGAGAGACTGTTTACAGCGTGCATTTCCTCTCTCTCCCTCTAGTCACGCGCGCGCGCACCCTTCCGGGAGAAGAGCCCGTACGGCCCATACAAGGAGCTTCCGCTCTATTTAACGTCAAGTAGACCCATACTCGAAAAAAACTCTCCGAAACTTGAGAGAAACTGGAAGGAGTATTTTTAACACAGAAATACTCCATCAAACGTCCAACATTAGTTTTTGAAACTTTGTCTATGTTTAGGATGGGAATCCAAGTCTTTAAAGGTGTAAAAAGCTCAGTATGCATGAAACAGCATTTCACCCCCCCTTTAAGCATAGCCTTAACTTAATGTAACTCTTTTGCTGAATAAATTATAGTAATATCTCTTCTGGGATTACCTTAGGGACTTCGTTTCAGTATTTCAGAATTAAAGCACAAGATTCCATTTTTGAACATGAATGTAAATGTGTGATGATTTGCAAGAGATCTTGAACGTTTCAGATATTCTCAGGTGTCCCAATCCAGATGACAACACAGTGGAGCTGCTGCAGAACGGCGTCTCCACATCCAGCCGTTTCTCCTTCAGGATGTTTATCTTCACTGCAAACTCCACTAAGCTTTACCTGCACTGTGCTGTTCACCTTTGCCTTCTGTCAAGCAATCGCTGCTCATTGGTCAGTTTACAAAACCTCTCATAATCATGTTTTATGAGTAATTGATATTAAATGTAATTCAATGCACAGTAGATCAATTTAAATGTATAAAAATTATGGTTGAAGCTACACTAGGTTCTTCTGGCCTCATTTTGTTTTATGATGTGTCAGTGTCCCTTTTCCTTTTTTTGCGTACAAACTCTTTTAAGTTCAAGTTTTTTTTTTTGTGGCTTCAAGCTACTATGACACCTTCCCTTAAATACAGTAGTAGCCTGACTTTCTTTCCTTTATTTATGGATATAATGTAAATGTGCACAGACAAATGATGGAAGGGATTGTTTTTTGTTTTTTTTTTTAATAAAAAAGAAATCAAAGATTGTATAGGTTTTACAGGAAAATTTTATTTCAGTCCTACTTAATACAAAGCATCATGTAATTAATGTGCTCAAATACAATAAAAATTGAATGGAAAATCTAAAGTAATATTTACTTTGTTTGTTATCATCTAATCAGTTGTAATCAGATTTGCTCTTTCCTCCATCAGGACTGTGCCTCTGGACACCAGCGGAGAGAGGGCAGGTCTCTGGACTTCCATGACAGTGCTTCCATATCCATGGGTCCTCTGGTGTGGTCTGGAGGGAACACAGGTGAACATTTCTGTCATTTTAATCATTTGTAATAAAGGTTTCTGATGATTTATGATTTTCTGATTTCATTGGATTATATTCCCTGTCCACAGATGAGTTTGTCCCAGACCAAGTGAAGGAATCTGAGGCCTCTTGTCTGTGTGCTTCTCTGATGCTGTTCCTTGTTCCTCTGATGAGTGTCCTGACACACTTTTAGTTTAGTCCCACAACATTTTACATGCCTTTTGTCTAATGCCATTTTATTAAATGTGGTACTGACGTCACACTGGTTTTGGGTTTCTGATTGTTTCTGTCACAGATGCTATGTGTAGCCTTTGTTTGTTCACTTAAAAGGACCAAAAATGATTTCAGAATTAATCATTCACAATCGTTATACTCTATGCTAGCTAATATATATATATATATATATATATATATATATATATATATATATATATATATATATATATATATATATATATATATATATATTACATAAGAAGACATGCTATAATAACAAATGAATGATTATTTAAATCATGCAAAATTATTGAAAGGATCATTCCTGTGACTCCTTTCCTTTCTATAACTTGGTTAATTAATTTAAATGCTTTAAAGATTGTTAATGCACTGTTTGAATTGTTCTTTGTGATAAAGAACAACTGAGATTCAGTCATTGCTCAAATACTGTAACTTCTTGTTTTGTTCTAGTTTTAGTTTAATTAAATAATGTGAAGAAAAACAGAAAAGTTGCAAGGCTGCATTCAATATGTTCATTTCCAAGCAGTCTAACACTCGTTTAGAATATCTCACTAAAGCCCTTAAAGTAGCTGGAAACGCAGGCAAGAGTCTAGAGGAAGTTCAGTATGTTCATGTCCGAGCACATACACTCCTGAAAGTTGCTTTAGGCTGCGTCAAAAATCATTTGCAATATTTTCTGTGATTTTCTGAATGGACTGTTGTGTGAGAGTAGAACAGTAAGAACTTGTTACCCTTATACTTAATGAAATGTTGGGTATGGTCATGCCGTGTGACATGGCCATATGTGAATGTTCTTATCAGATGTAATTGTTTTAAACATGTAGTGATTAGTCTACTAGTGCTCAATAAATGATTAAACTACTGACGTGAGACCTTTTGGCTGGTTATATCATGGTGTAGATTTATATTTAATCACTTTAACAACTTGAGCAAGGATGCCATGGTAATGTGATAAAACAATTAATTTGTCATATATTCAGTGCTTGTGTAATTATATCTGAGTGCACACTGTAGGATTTATAATTTAAAGTCCTTTACGACTGTTGCTGGTCAATGTATGAACACCATGTCACACTGTGGGATGTCTGTTGTCATCAAAGACTTCACATCAGAGGAATCCTTGAGGAGACGGCCAAACCATGTCCAAAATCATACAGCGTGAACCTGTTGATATTTTAACCATATATTTTTTTCTTCCCAAGAACATTTCACCAATTCCAAACCACATCAGTTTTAAATACTATGAAGATTGTAGATAATCATTTATAGGTGATGTAATTGTTGATGAGAGCTAAAAATGCCACCTTGTATTTCTGGAGACTCGGGTAGATTGCAGTTCTGGAAAATGTTGGCACAGGAGACTAAAGGGTTCCTGGTTTTTCACTCTTAATTCTTTGCCTTCATTCTTAAAGTGTTTTGTAGTCTTTTCTTTTCAACCTGTTTACAACAAAGCATTTAATTGTCCACACCTTCATTCTGAAATTTCCAAAGTGTCGCATCCTTCTCCTGTTATGATTGTATTCTATATTTATATATATTGTTGCTGGGAATCTTACAGATCCAACAGAAACATGATCTGATTTTAGGTCAACATATACATCACCTATTGTTTTCACTGTAATATCAGAGCGGCTAGAACACAACAGAGCATCGATACAATCTCTAACAACATAACGAGAAATGAAACACTTCTTCAAGGTATTGTTTAGAGATTTGTCCTTTTCCAGTAAAGATCCTCCTACAGTTATTAAAGGCACTGATGAGATTGTGAGAGCAGCAGTTCAGAATCACTGTATTGAGCGGATGAAGAAACCTGAGTTTGCTCTGATCTCAGGTAAAGTTATTTCTCTTCACTTGACCCAGCTTTTGACCGATCTAAATGATCTTTTATAATATCTGTGAACATTTTAATTTAAGCCTGCACAATAAACAAAAAGAAAGATGAATATAAGTGAATGTTTCATGCTGTGTGTGTGTGTGTGTGTGTGTGTGTGTGTAGGTGCTGTTCATCATGATGAGGTTTTTGATCTTACTGTGTGTGCCTCTGCTGATGATTAATGGTGAGTGTTTTAGGATCTGTCTGTGAACTGACAGAATAATTTCCCAATATTAAATCATTATCCTTAATTTGTCTATTAAAAATGGGAATGTTTATTATGAACATTTGTGAATCGTGTTGTTCATGTTCTTCACAGAAAAAGTGTCAGAGTTCAGTCAGTCTGCAAATATTTTCACAGTCGGCTGACATGTAAATGGATGTATAATATAAATCTTAATCTCAAGAACTAAAGCTCTTAAGGTTGAAAATTAGTGATTTGTAAAATTTTGGATGTATTCCCAAAACCATCAACACACAAAACTCCTGCATGAATGATATTTAGTAGGGGTGACCCCTAATAGTTGAAGATTCGATGCATCGATATGCAGGACCGGATTCAACCACTGATCTCAAGGTCGAATCTTTGCGGGTTTTATGAAACGAGGATCATACCATTTAGGCAATATGGTGCTCAATATTAGTGTTATATAGAGACGTGTTGTGGCCATGAGCGATCGCCCCTTGCCTGGTTCAGACTACATGATATTAGCCCGAATTTGGCACGATCTGTTTGACGTAAGGTGTCGTAGGGATTCGTAAACAATAATGGACGTCGGGATGCAAGAATCGGTTGTTTCATCTCGTAGAGTGTGTCATAGTATACGACAACCGAATTCGCGTCTGCGATATTTCACGACGTCATGACAAAAAGACTAGCATGTTTAATTTTTTTAAACTTCACGACGGGTTCTGTCATGTGTGACGCTGACCAACCGGATCACAGACAGTTTTCATACACAGCTTTCAAACACTGCGAAATGCATGAGAGATGACGGAGCGGCTAACTTTAGGTGGAATTATAAAATGGAGGAAAGGTTCGTGGAGCTGTGGCAACAGTATTCCTGCCCGGTGAGTAACGTTACTGGAATGTAAGCTTAAAAGATGTTTTACAAATACGTTGTGGTGGCAAGCTTTTACTACTGGCTAATAACTAAATATTTAATATAAAAAGAACAATATTTTACCTCAAGTTCTCTTTGGAGGATTGACAGCCCATAATATCCTCTTCCAGCAAGCCAGGAACATGTCCTTTGTTGCACTGTTAACAATTTTCTTGTATTTTTACAGTACATTACTGGCAGCACGGTTGCCAGCAAGTTACTGTATTTTTGATTTACAGTAACTGTACTGTAATTCAATTTACAGTACATAGAAATATTACTGTATATTTACAAAACAGTATTTTACTGTATTTTTGCCATTTTGGCTTGCTTATGCTGTAATTATATGGTATTGTACTGTAATATCTATATTGATACATTACTGCTAAATATTATTTATTTTTCAAAATAAAGACTACTACTACTACTACTAATATTATATTAGAATTATATAATAAATGTAGTTATTATACATCTATAGGAAGCAATATAACAATTTGTTACTGCAGAATACCTGCTAATCAAAAGACAATCCAAACAATGTTCTTGTCAAAAATATTGTTTTTATTCAGTCAAACTGTTAAAACCATTTCATTTAAAACCATTGCATGTTAAGTTCATCAGCAATTGACAGGTATGGCTGTTAAAGGGATAGTTAACCCAAAAAAATTAAAATTCTGTCATCATTTACTTTTTCTTCAAGTTGTTTCAAACCTGTGTAAGTTTCTTTGATCTGTTGAACACAAAATAAGATATTTTGTAGACTGTTGGTAACCAGACAGTTGAAGTAGCCATTGATTTCCATAGTAGGAAAAAAAAAACTATGGAAGTCAATGGGTGCCGTCAACTGTCTGGTTACCAACATTCTACAAAATATCTTCTTTTGTGTTCAACAGATCAAAGAAACTTACACAGGTTTGAAACAACATGAAGAAAAAGTAAATGATGACAGAATTTTAATTTTTGGGTCTACTATCCCTTTAAGTGTGCACAAATGTAAATTAAACAAAAACATACAAGAAAAGAGAACTTGGAAGATTGGGTTGGGTAAAAGAATGACAGGTGAGCAACAACAACTAAAAACCCAACAAAAACAACAAGCGTCCCACTAACAGTGGTTGGTGGGTGTAGGCTTCAATTTGAAGTTTTCCATTCAAACAATTGACATGTGGGTTGATGGCCGTCACCTTCCTCAGCACCATCCTCTTGGTCCTCTTGCTGACTCCATGGCAGTAGAACTCATCTGTCTGGCATTTCCATCTTCAGGGTTGATTCAGGAACCTGTTAGCAACATCATACCAGTCAATAAATATGATTTACAAAATTCCTCCCATCCTCCAACTTTAAATTCTTACTAAACTGTTGCACACCTGATTTAATTACAATACAGAAGTGAAATGCAGAAAGAAATTAACTTGCCTCTGAACAAGCTCTAGTCAAGAGAGCATTTCCCTCAATGGATGCTGTCATGATTGAATGTCCTGAAAATGAAAGAATGCAATGTTAATTACCTACAATCTTTTATTGTGAAAATAACCTTATCTCAACAAAGTCCATAAACGGCATCACTCCATTCTTAAATGGTACAATTTACATATTACTATTTGTACATATTCATTGAGTATATGTATGTGCAGTGAATAAAATGTCGTCTGTGAATTAAAATACGTATGTTAATTCAGCGGTGTGTGTGTGTGTGTGTGTGTGTGTGTGTGTGTGTGTGTGTGTGTGTGGCTGTAAAACCATCTTTGAGTGTGTATGAGTATGTTTGTCTGAGGATGTACGAGTGTGTGTGTATGTTTGAATGAGACTGCGTGTATGTGAGTGTGTAGCTGTACGAACATCTGTAAGTGAGTATGTACAGTATATGTGTATGTGTGAGTGAGTGGGTGTATGTATGAGTGTGTATGTGTGAGTGTATATGAGTGTGTAGCTGTACACATATCTGTGTGTGTATGCAATATATTTATGTGTGAGAGTATGTATAAGTATGTTTGTTTGTGTATGTGTGAGTGAGTGGATGAGTGTGTCTGTGTCAGGGTATATGAGTGGGTAGCTGTATAAACATTTTGTGAATGTACTATATAGTGTGTGTTTGCATGTGTGAGTGAGTGGGTGTATGATTGAGTGTCTATGAGTGAGAGTGTGTATGATTATGCATATGAGTTTGTTTGCATGTGTGAGTGAGTGAGTGAGTGGGTGGATGTATGAGTGAGTGTCTATGAGAGTGAGAGTGTGTATGATTATGTATATGAGTTTGTTTGCATTTGTGAGTGAGTGGATGTATGAGTGAGTGTCTATGAGAGTGAGAGTGTGTATGATTATGTATATGAGTTTGTTTGCATGTATGAGTGAGTGTCTATGGGAGTGAGAGTGTGTATGATTATGTATATGAGTTTGTTTGCATTTGTGAGTGAGTGGATGTATGAGTGAGTGTCTATGAGAGTGAGAGTGTGTATGATTATGTATATGAGTGTGTTATATACATAATCGAGTCCGTCTGCAGCCATTATCCGGGATAGGCTAATCTTTTAGCAGTTTGAGCAGTCAATGTACGTCTATTATAATACAATTATTTCTTGCTGACAGGCTCGGATCGGACATTACGGAGAGGATCCCTACATAGATTATGTTTTTGTTATCATAATATCATTCAATACCAGCTTCATGGGTTTTCTTTCTATTTTTGCGCTTTTCTAAACATAAAACAGCCAAAACACGCTGCTTCAAACATCGTTTGTTTACGCTTTCTGAAAGTTGATGACATCACGCACGTCGTGACAACAAGCGATGATTGGTCGAGTAGCAACGTGTAGTCTGACATGCTTCTAGTCCAGGACACGACAAGATTTTAGGAGTAAAAATCGCATAATCTGACAGTAACTAGGCATAAGGGCGCTGAGCTTCAGTCCGGTGTGCGATCCCCTTCAGGCACAATCGGCTTAAGAACGCACATATAAACGCACTCAAAGTGTTCTCTATAGGCAAGTATTTTTTTAGGTTTATTTATCAAAATGTTCTTTTATATATTTGTGTGATGTTCTGTGTTTCGATCGCGGCTTTTAAATGTTATGAAAGAAAAGTTAATTTACTAATGTGTAGTGTAGCTTAGTTTTGATCATTTTATTAAAAGTGGTGGCTGCGTGCCGTGTGTAAAGTAAAATAAAAATTGTCTTAGCCTCCTGCTGACTAGTCTCCTGCCCTTGCCACCCTGTAATACCGTTAATTTTTTTGTGGTCTATGGTTTACACACACAATAGATAATTCGACTATCAGTCGACCATAGAGAGATTCGAAAATTCAGATTTGAATGTGTAAATCCTTAAGCCCGGTGCACACTGTGTGATTTTGGCCACGATTTGGCCGTCTGAGACAAATTTAGCAAATCCTAAAAGATTCCTCAGATCCTAGGCTAAAATCTGACGTCTTTGGTCGTTAGTTTGACATGTTCACCGGCAGCCGATTAATGAGCGCTGCGATCAAATTTTACCTCAGACGAAATTCTGGCAGTGTCAGAAGATTTGGCACACAATCCTGCAGTGTGACTTCTCCTACAACAAAAGTCAAATATCTCCGTTTTTCAAGACAAACTCTGACCAAAACGAGAGCTAGAGATTTCTTTGTAGCCAGCATTTCAGTCCCGCGTGTAATGCAGCTCACCGTCACCGAACGCTTCATTCATTGATGATATAAAACTCCGGAGGAGTTTTCATGCGCGCGTCCGTTTTAAGCGCACCTTCACTATCGTGCAGTCTGACATTAATGCCAACTGAGATCTTACAGTGTGACATGGCTTACATCGGGGATCATGTTCGTACAGTCTGACAAGGGACATTCGCAAAGGATTTTGAAACATCGCACAGTGTGCAGGACCCATTAGTCGGGGACACCCCTAATATTTAGGCTTAATTTATTTTGAAATTAATAAAAGCTTACAACTTATAATTTAAGTTGGCACTAATAATTTACTTCAATATTCATCTAACTTAATCATTAATTCATTATTATCAATACATTATGGTGGGCTACAGTACTGCATATACACATTGAGTTGTGATGTAGGATTAGTTCTTACATTTTGTTACATTCGTCTAATTTCAATCTGACCCATCTTTGCACAACATGTTAAACAGTCTTGATTTCATTGGATGAGTCTTGATGAAATGTATAATTTGTGTTGCAGTTTGATGCACATTTAGTAATTTTATATTTGTGACAGCCACGCTAACAATTTAGGTTTATATAGAAATGTATACAACAGTATACAACATTCTGGTTCTCGAATCTGATTCTGAGAGCTTTTTCCAGCCGTGGTATATTCTCACAGTATCTGCACTTTCAAATAACTGTTTGTATCACTCTGCTTGTGGCAACTGTCATGTTTTTCTTTTCTTCTTTTTTTTCCTTTTTTTTCTTACAAATACTACAGTTATTGTGTCATGAAACTTATTTTTATGAGTTTTTCAGGCGGGAATGTAGTTATTTAGACCTCAAATATGTGACTCATATGAACATTTTATGCTTTTTTTTGTATCTTTCGCAGATGCAAGCTCCAGGCCAACAGTAGTTATTCAAATTGTTAATTTATTGCATTAAATATTCATATAGAAATAAACTATTTGTGCAAATACCCAAGGAGCATTCAGATATAGATACAGATCCCAGAAAACACTCTTTATCTTTTTCTTGGTTTTAAATGTTTCTCAACTCCGGTTCTCAGGACACCTCCCAGAATGTTTTCGGTATAGGCCTATCTCTATTTAACACACTAAAGCCCTATTCGCATGGGATTAGTATTAACCTGCACTGTAAAAAATTATATGTTCAATAAGTTATGACAGCATGTGTTTTTACATTGTTTTAACTCATCAAAATAAGTTAAGAAATGTTAATTTTTTTTTAATAAGTTGTACAAAATGCAACTCATTTTTTAAAGTCAGTTTAAAATAATCTAAGTTAAAATAACTATAATATCCAAGTCGATTGTACTTAAAAATTTCAGGCTGTGACTTTTTTGTTTTTTCCAATGTGGTGACCTAATTGCAGAGGATGTCTGTGATCTTAATCCTGTCTGTAATTTGTAAAAGTAAAAATTCCCCCGGCAAATGACCTACCATACAAATTTTGCTGAACACGGAATGTCCTGTGATAATATTAGTGCTGTGCGAATCAGTATCTCTATAAATCTGGCCAGGATTAGGCGAGTTGTGTACACTGTAAAAAATTATTTAGAAAAAAAGTTACCTGGTTGCCTTAAAATTTTGAGTTCATTGAAATTAAAATGTTGAGTTAATACAATGAACATTTGGAGATTCGACAACCTTTATTAAAATATTATTTAAAGATTTTGTAAGCATATTGGGAAATTGTGTGTTTTATTTCTGATGACGCAGTGAAACATGCCAAATACTGCTATTTTCATGATTTATCACATGTTTTATGTGGTTCAGATACCAAAATATTATGAGTTTCTATTTATTGAACAAATTTCCTTCATTGTATCAACTCAAATTTTTAAGTTCAATAAACACAACATTTTAACGCAACCAGGTTACTTACTTTTTTAAGATAAACCAACAAAAATCAACACATTTTTTTTACAGTGTATAGTTTTTGCAAGGCTTTTGTTTCCTGTGCACATTTTTTATCCATCTTTCGCAACACTGTTAACCCGAATAAGTTACCAGAACTAAAAAAATTGAGGCAATCACACATTATTGTTAGGTTTAGTAACTTACAAATTTTTAGTTACTGAATTTAAGATTGCACACAATGAAAAGGTCTCCATCTTAATTTGAACCAGCAACAGACGAGGCGAAAAGGACCGCCTTTTGTAAATGTCCACCAATTAGTGAATTAGTACTCCTGTTGCCAGTCAGAACTTCTTGCATGGTCACATCAAAGCAAGACCAGAGTGAGCTATTTTAATTAATTATGATTTTGAGTTCATACAACTTGAAATCTTAGGGTTAATAAGTTATACTAACTTATGTTTTTGAGTTTCTGGACTTATCTAGTATAATTAAGTCAAGATTACTTGATTTGTTTAAGTAAAGATAACATGGAGTCTGCGTTCATAACCTGCACTTTTGAATGCCTGTGCGACACATTACAGTTTCACTTTAAAATTAGCACCAGTTTTGGAGGGAACTGCTTGAATGGTGTGTTCAATATTATTCTTAAAGAAAAACACAAAAACCGTCATATTGTCAGCTCCTCACTCTCGTGATGAAATCTGATTCATGCTGCTGGTCTGTGCTCAGTTCAGTTTTTAAATTTAGCATCTGTTCTCTAACTGAACTAAATAATTTGTATTACTGTAAAAAAATCAAAAGGATGGTGAGAATGTGATGTAACGTAACACAGACTATCGCAGCAAGCCTAACATATAGCAGCCTGTGGTAATAAGGATCATACAACTATATATATATATATAATATGAAAAAAACAAACAGTTATAAGTCTTGACGTCATATTCGGGAGACAAGTCAGTAAATTCAAGTAAAATCACAGGCTTTGCTTATCCAGTGTGAATGCTCCATGCAAAATTCAGATTTAGGTAATTTTAGTAATTTTTAAATCACACAAGGTCCCCAGACAATACTAATCTCGTGTTAATAGGGCTTAAGAAGCTGATGAGTAGAATTGAGTGTTTTAATTAGTGAGACATTTGAAACATTCTGGTATGTGACTGTTTCATCACAGACCGTCTCCTTTTTCTTCCTTCTCTCAGAATCAACAACTTCCAGCTCTGATCCATGCTATGAATTTAAAACTCTGGATGAAACCTGGAGAAACATACAAAACCCATATCAATACTCTGGACGTAATGACACACTTGTTGACTGGAGTGGCTGGTATCGGCTGTATTTAAATGGAGAAAGTGCTCAGATGTCTGAGTGGTGTGTGAGTAATGCTGGATGTGGTGGTTACACTGGACTGTCTCTCAATGGTTCTCATCCAACACTTGAGGATGGAGTGGTGACCCGTGAAGTCATGGGAACATATAACTTGTGTGGCAACTACAGATCCACATCCATTCAAGTCAAAGCCTGTCCAGGAGATTATTACGTCTATGAACTTGTCAAGCCAGATGTGTCGATCCCCATGCCTTCATACTGTGCAGGTGAAGTTATAGAGTCTGTTTACAAAATATGTTTTTTGTGAGTTACATTGTATTTCATACAAATGCTATGCAAATGTTATTCAATTAATTTAAACTGAACTTAAAAGTGCAGTGCCATTTCTCTTCCTAAAAGAATCAGAGCAATATTTCCTGAACATGAAAACAGGAATATTAATCCGGTCCCTGTTGAACAGAATATTACAGCTAGTCTCAAGACAGCTAGACATTATGTTGTTGAGCCAGCAGTTTTCATGTTGGGCTTATCAAACAAACAGCAATTAATGATCTGAAAGAACATTTCAGTCTTTAGGAAACTCAACCTAAAATGCAGTTGTTTTAAGCTTTTAAATGTGACTTAAATTAGATAGAAAGTGTTTGGAGAAAAAAGTTACATGAATGCATTTCAATGATATTATCCAATCACACAAAAAGTGTTTGAAGGCATGTCACAACACACCGTCATTATTTATTTAAGGTGTAAAAATACTAAAATACTTCTACTATTTTCCCCTTTTTTCCATGACAGTTGCTTTCCAGAACATCAGCAGTGATCCCTGCTTTAACTATGAGTCTCTGGATCGTCCCTGGAGAGCCAACAATGAAAGTGGAGATAACGTTTGTGATGAACGTTTCTCCTGGAATGGCTGGTACCGGCTCTTCTACAATGAAATGGACATCCGGATGTCAGAGACCTGTGTTAGTTCATTCACCTGTAATACAAACTATAATCTGTGGCTCAATGGTCCTCACCCTCAGATAGAGGATGGAGTGGTGATCAGGGAGGTCTGTGGTAGATATCACTTGGGAAGTTGCTGTTATTACAAGACAAGACCCATCAGAGTGAAAGCGTGCCCAGGCAATTACTATGTCTATGAACTTGTGAATCCACAGGAATACTGTTCAGGATATTGCACAGGTACTTATATATAATTTTTTTTGAAGTCTTGTAAATGTTTTAAAATGATTTCTGTCATTACATGAATTTCCTTCTTTTTAGATGTCAGCACTATTTCACAGGTGGTTTCTACAGTGAGCCCAGATATATTCACTGGATCCAGCATCACCTTGAGTAAGTTGTAAATATACAAATGAGCTTATACAGTCCTTGACCAGCAACAGTGATAAATGTATGAACATGATCATTAGCCTAGAAATCTAGACACACCCAAGTGGCAGCAAATCTAATTTGGAGCCGGTGTCGTCTAGCAACTCTCCATAGACTTGCCAGCTGAAAAACACAAACTCTGGTCAGGCCAATCACATCATGTATAGAGTCGGTGGGCAGGGCTTAACATAATGACGGCAGAGTTGCAACGGTTCCGCATGCTACTTGAAAACAAAGAAGCTGGCGAATGGCTGCCTTTCGAATCAGCTTTGGCCGCTACTCTGGAAGACATGTTAGAAGAGTTAAGCTTTTCTTTGAGAAAAGAACAAAGAACGGCACTGAAGTCATTCTTAAGGCATGACGATGTGTTCAGAGTTTTGCCGACTGGATACGGCGAAAGTTTAATCTGCCAACTGGCTCCGCTTCTTCGTTGCTCTGGTTGGTTGTAGCGCTATCCTATCGCATGTAGAGGGAGTTTGAAAGACGACCGTTTATCCGCCCCTCAGATTGAGCTGTCAATGAGTTCCCAGACCAAACATCTTGATGTGGGTCTGGCTTGTCAGGCTACATGAACATGATTTATAATTCGCCTCTTTAATGATCTATTTAATGAAAGTTCTGATACAGTAAAAAGTGACCTTTTTGCATAAACGTGTTGCATCACTATTACACGGTCATGATGTGTATGAGTAATTTAAGAGTTTCATGATTACTGTGTTTGACTGATTCATATTCACACTTGTGAAGTTCCTTATTGAAAAATAACTATGTCTGTTTTGGTCTTCATCTAACACAGATTATGACCCATGCAATAACTACAACATACTCGACAACAACTGGAGAAGCCCACTCAGTTACTGGTCTGCGTATGGATCTATATCTAGTCATGATGACACTCGTGTAGAATGGGATGGCTGGTATCGACTCTTCAGGATTGGATCAAGTGCTCAGATGCCTGAGTGGTGTGCGCCTTACATGTCATGTGGAGGTTATATTGCTCTGTGGCTTGGTGGCTCTCATCCTCGGCTAGAAGATGGAGTTGTTACTCGTGAAATTTACGGCTCTCTATATAGTCAGTGCCGTCGCTACAGATCCAACCCAATCCAAGTCAAAGCTTGTCCTGGAAATTATTATGTCTACAAATTTACCAGGCCGGCTCTTTCAATCCCAGCTCCTGTATATTGTGCAGGTACATTCATTCTCATTTATGGTGATATGATCTATATGCATGAAACTCTATCTTCACTAAAAAACCAGATCATCTTCTAAATTACTTTTAATTGTGCCTAGATCGTATTCTCGTATTGGCAAAACTTTTTCCTCTTATGCTCCTAGGCTATGGAATGAAATGCAGAGTATTTTGATGCTAGAAGTGCTCCGATCTTTAAATTTTCTAGAAACCTTTTGGAGGTTTATTTGAAAAAATCATGTTCATGTTTGACTTTATGTTATAATTCATGTTTATATTGTGAATAAAAACAGAATGCAATGATGTGGAAGTGTCAAATTTCAATATTTTATTCAGAATACAACATGGATGACATAAGGTGATTTTAAATTTCATGGCATCTGCAAAAAGTTGGGGCAAGGCCATGTGAACTGAGTGCTGATAACAACTTGGGTTGTCCTTGTCCTCTTTTTTCAGGTTGACATGATGTCCCAGTTTTCCAAAAAATAACTTTTAATTTTGATTCGTCTGACCACAGAACAGTTTTCCATTTTACCACAGTCCATTTTAAATGAGCCTTGGCCCAGAGAAAACGCCTGCGCGTCTGGATCATGTTTAAATATGGCTTCTTTTTTAGCCGGCAATGGTGACTGGCACGGTGGATTGTGTTCACCGACAAAGTTTTCTGGAAGTATTTCTGAGCCCATGTAGTGACCCTTACGCACAGATTGTTCCAGATTCTCTCAATCTTTGGATTATATTATGCACTCTAGATGATGATAACTTTAAACTCTTTGCAGTTTTTCTTAGAGGAACTCCTTTCTGTCATTGCTCCACTATTTTTTGCTGCAGCATTGGGGAATTTGTGATCCTCTGCCCATCTTGACTTCCGAGAGACACTGCCACTCTGAGAGGCTCTTTTTATACCCAATCATGTTGCCAATTGACCTAATAAGTTGCAAATTGGTCCTCCAGCTGTTCCTTATACAGTATGTACATTTAACATTTCCGGGCTCTCATTGCTACCTGTCCTAACATTTTTGGAATGTGTAGCTCTCATGAAATCCAAAATGAGCCAATATTTGCATGACATTTCAAAATGTCTCACTTTCAACATTTTTGATAAGTTATCTATATTATATTGTCTATTATATTATTCTAAACTAAAAAATAAGTTTAAGAGATTATTGCATTCCTTTTTTATTCACAATTTGTACAGTGTCCCAACTTTATATATAAATATATATTTTTTTAATTTAGTCATATATGTTTAGTCAATATTAATCAGTATAATTACAAGAGTGTTGGACAGTATGTTTTGTATTTTTCGTTTTTATATTTAAGTCTTTAGATTTATTTTATTTTGTTGCTTTGTGCTGTCACTTTGACCAGGAATCCCTGGTAGAAGAGATTTATAGCTCAATGGGATTATTTCCAGATAAAATACAGGATAAATACATTTATATTTGACATTTATCTTAAATTATATTGTAGGCAGTGTCTACTAATGCAGTCCTGTTAAATATTAATGTATAATTATCTTGAATACATGTATTCTTTTGTATATAATGCACCTTTCTATTTTTTCCTTAATAGTATCTTTCACCACTCTAAGTGTCGACCCCTGCTACAACTATACCAGTCTGGATGAGCCTTGGAGAGCCACTGACAACTCTGATCAACAAAACTATGGCATGTGTGATTATAATGTGGACTGGAAGGGCTGGTACAGGCTGTTCTACAATGGTCAAAATGCTCAGGTGCCAGAATCATGTGTTAATCACGGCATGTGTGGCACTAATTACCCACTGTGGTTAAACGGATCTCACCCACAGCTGGAAGATGGAGTGGTCACCCGTCAGGTCTGTGTCTCCTCAGGGATTGGCTGCTGTTATTTCACATCCCACCCTATAAGAGTCAAAGCCTGTCCTGGAAATTACTATGTTTATGAGATTTTCAGGCCAATGATTTGTGGAGCTTACTGTGTAGGTGAGTATTTACCCATTTGTAATTTAGGCATTTAGCTATTTACTTACTCTGTTGTAGAAGCTGAAGGTATAGACTGACTTGCGTCATCTGGCATAAGGAAAATGTTATATCAATAAAAATAATTTAAAAACAAAATACAGAGACAATCCCATCCATATTATCCATTAATCACATGTCATTTTTATTTTTGTTTCCAGTAAAGATAAACACTACCTATACTACTGTCATACCAGTGACAACTACAACCACAAACACTACAGCCACAGAAGCTACAGCTAAAACTACAGCCGCAGAAGCTACAGCTAAAACTACAGCCGCAGAAGCTACAGCTAAAACTACAGCCGCAGAAGCTACAGCTAAAACTACAGCCGCAGAAGCTACAGCTAAAACTACAGCCACAGAATCTACAGCCGCTAAAACTACAGCCGCAGAAGCTACAGCTAAAACTACAGCCGCAGAAGCTACAGCTAAAACTACAGCCGCAGAAACTACAGCTAAAACTACAGCTAAAACTACAGCCGCAGAAGCTACAGCTAAAACTACAACCGCAGAAACTACAGCTGCTAAAACTACAGCCGCAGAAGCTACAGCTAAAACTACAACCGCAGAAACTACAGCTGCTAAAACTACAGCCACAGAAACTACAGCTAAAACTACAGCCACAGAAGCTACAGCTAAAACTACAGCCACAGAAACTACAGCTAAAACTACAGCCGCAGAAACTACAGCTGCTAAAACTACAGCCACAGAAGCTACAGCTAAAACTACAGCCACAGAAACTACAGCTAAAACTACAGCCGCAGAAGCTACAGCTAAAACTACAGCCGCAGAAACTACAGCTGCTAAAACTACAGCCACAGAAGCTACAGCTAAAACTACAGCCGCAGAAACTACAGCTAAAACTACAGCCGCAGAAACTACAGCTAAAACTACAGCCACAGAAGCTACAGCTAAAACTACAGCCGCAGAAACTACAGCTAAAACTACAGCCACAGAAGCTACAGCTAAAACTACAGCCGCAGAAACTACAGCTAAAACTACAGCCATAGTAGCTGAAACTAAAACTACAGCCACAGAAGCGATAGCTGAAACTAAAGCCACAGAAACTACAACTGAAGGCACTAAAAGTACATTAGCAGAAAATACAACAAAAAAAACAACCAGCGAAACAACAACCACAAACACTACATCTGGTAATATAATGTACTGTTATCTGTGGAGTTATTGTTTTACATGAACAAATCAGATCAGTGTAAAGTCCAGTGTGTTTTATGAGGATATATGAACAGAAATGCAATATAACAAATATGTTTTCAGTATGCGCCGCCATGTCTCTACAGTGGCCCTAAACGGACACACTTCTCTACAGAGCACTAGCTACTCTGTGCTCTCAGACGATGACATCTTTGTCCTGTGTCGGTCACTATAGCTTCTCTTTGTGTTTGGAAAGGGAGGGGTGAGCGGTAGACTGAGCCGTTGGTTGCAATTTGCAAACCTCACAGCTAGATGCCGCTTAGATTTTCTGCACTGAACCTTTAAATCTATAGTTGTAGAACTAGTTCCTTTGCAGACCACCAAAGCTAGCAGTGGCAGTTTTTGCTGTTTCTGAGACGTTTTGGGTTCATGTGTCTTATTGAAGGGCGCTGTGGATAATTATTCATGTCTGGGAGAAGAGAGGAGACAATAAAGTTCCAAGTTATTTCAATACAAGTAGGATGTTAATTTGATCAAGTGGATGAAGTTCTACTTTTCATGTGGTGTTGTATTTCATCTATCTGTGCTTTTCCTCTCAGATGTGAGAGATCCTTGTTCTGATCTCAGCTGCTCTGAGGATGAATGGTGTGGGATGAAAAATGACGTTTATGGCTGTTTATGTAAAAAGGACAATCACAGACCACAACCACATTCTGAATCTTTCGGTAATACAATTTTTCAGTCATTAGCCCTTATTCTTTCCTCGCATCCTCTAACAAATCCTTCTCTTGCGGGTCAAAATGATTGTTTAAATTTATATTAATGGGAGACAATAAAAAATGACTGTTAGATCATTTGTCAAAACTAAATCAGCAAAAATAAATATAGAACAGAGTGAAATTATGGAGTGACTATTAACTTTTTTATTTTTTTAAATAAACTTCAGGTCAAAATGGAGAGGATATAATCACCTTTCTTTCCTCTCTCAGGTTTCTCCGAAACCTGTGAAAGCAGCTCTGGCTCCATATCTGTGTCTCGCTGTCAGCTCTTTGAGGCTGGTTTTCCAGCTGATGTCTTACACCTCAATGATCCCAGCTGCAAAGGAACGGTCCGGAATGGCAGAGTGGAATTCAAGTTTGATAATGATGAACACATCTGTGGTACAAATCTTGTGGTAGGATATATTACACACTAGGGCTGCATGATAAATCACGTTTTACATGAAATCATGCTTATTGCAATTTGGCTTATCGTGATTATGAAAACGCAAAGGCCTTGATTATCTTTTATGCGAAGTTTGTCAGTGTGATCAGTAGTAAATGCTGTTCCATCTGAAAGCACTGCAAGTTTGAGTTGCTTATAACATGCATTTGACAAAGCAACACGCGTCAAACATCTTTCCAAATATGAAAAGCATTTAGTCATTTTTAATCAATCAAAGCCTTTCAATCTGTGTATTCAGCTCACCAATAGGATGATGTTCATAGCGATTTCCACAAGGATTTCCATGAATGAAGTGTGCTATCGTACTTCTGCAGCATATATTTGGAGTACCCTGCGAGAGAGCGCCCTCTGGTTTGCAGAGCAGCATTACTACTGATCACAGCCTTGCTGCACTGAGACGCTGAACATAAGATAACCGCATCCTTTGCCATTTCTCGTTATTGCGATTTGTCGTGCAGCCCTATTACACACAATGCTATTAAATACTGTCATCTGAGATTGTCACTGAATGTTTGATATAAAAACAAAAAAACAAAAATAATGTCATTTTTATCATATGTGTGATGGCAATTAAGTTTTTCTTGTATAGAAATGTAGAAAGCAATAGTTTTAATATAATGTTTACTCACAAGAGACCCAGTCATGATCAGTGTCGTTGGCAAACAAAGCGCTTCAGTTATACATAATGAAGGTTTACCAACTTATGAGTTCAGCTTGGAGTGAGAATTATTCCTGTGGAGCAACTCCTGACCTGACGTCACAAGAAGTGTATTGTTATTGTCAAAGCATATGGTAACTGAACAGAATATCATTAGGTTTACTGACAACATGTTACAATATTTACACATTGCATCTGTCTTGTCTGTCGTCATGTCTGTCTTTTCTCTGTGACTTTTTTTCACTGCATGAGAAGAGTGTCAGTTGCATGACAGTTTGCATCCCTGTGCATCTTTAGATTGTGGGTAAATTGATAGTAAGTACAATATTTGACATGCTCAAATATTACATCTGTGTTCCATCAGGCCAACAGCACCCACTTCATCTATGATAACTTTATTCTGGGGACACCGAAGTCAGGAGGTCTCATCAGCAGAGAGAAAATCCTGAAGCTTTCTTTCAGATGTGTTTATCCTCAGACACACACACTTTCCATGAATGTGGAGATCAACTCACTGGAGAGGTGGGAATCTTTAAAACAGGAAAAACTAATGCACAGTATAAAAATGAGTAAATATATACAAAAATACTCCAAGAATGGTTTGCTCTTAAATTTTCAAAATTTTATGCAAAATTTGCAGCGTATGTATATAACCTTTTCTTGAACATTTCATCAGCATTGTGCACAAGACTCTTCCCGCTGGTGAAGGCAGATATCGGGTCCGGATGATTCCATATCAGGATGAGGAGTTTATCCGGCCCTTCACTGGTAGAGTGGATGCAGAGCTCGACCAGGAGATGCATGTGGAAGTTCGTGTTGAGGGGGTCGACAGCCGCCAGTTTGCCCTGGTGATGGACACGTGTTGGGCTACACCTGAGAATGATCCTGATTACAGCCTCCGCTGGGACCTCATCCGTTCAGAGTAAAGCTCTGCTTTCCCCCCAATTCCTTTAAGCTTAGCCTTAACTTAATGTAACTCTTTTGCTGAATAAATTATAGTAATATCTCTTCTGGGATTACCTTAGGTACTTTGTTTCAGTATTTCTGAATTAAAGCACAAGATTCCATTTTTGAACATGAATGTAAATGTGTGATGATTTGCAAGAGATCTTGAATGTTTCAGATATTCTCAGGTGTCCCAATCCAGATGACGACACAGTGGAGCTGCTGCAGAACGGCGTCTCCACATCCAGCCGTTTCTCCTTCAGGATGTTTATCTTCACTGCAAACTCCACTAAGCTTTACCTGCACTGTGCTGTTCACCTTTGCCTTCGGTCAAGCAATCGCTGCTCATTGGTCAGTTTACAAAACCTCTCATAATTAATACATTTGTGAATTTTTAATGAGTAGCTTTAGTACTGTACTGTAGTTGTGAAATAATTTTTCAATGAATTTTTGAAAAATCATGTCATTTATCAATTATATTAGCCAGTGTCTCAGTCTGTCTGTGTATGGATGGAGTTTAATGTGGTACGTGACTGATTCATAAATGTTTATGAATCTGAAAATCCTTGATCAAACACTATTGGTATGATTTTAAGAATTAATGTTCAAGGCTGCTAAATACTTTATTTTATATATGTATTTGTTTTTGCTGCCCTCTGCTGGAGACTCTCCTTTGTCTCATGTTAGTTCAGTGATATTTAACAGGGATTCACACAGCTGGATGTTGCTCTTTCCTCCATCAGGACTGTGCCTCTGGACACCAGCGGAGAGAGGGCAGGTCTCTGGACTTCCATGACAGTGCTTCCATATGCATGGGTCCTCTGGTGTGGTCTGGAGGGAACACAGGTGAACATTTCTGTCATTTGAATCATTTGTAATAAAGGTTTCTGATGATTTATGATTTTCTGATTTCATTGGATTATATTCCCTGTTCACAGATGAGTTTGTCCCAGACCAAGTGAAGGAATCTGAGGCCTCTTGTCTTTGTGCTTCTCTGATGCTGTTACTTGTTCCTCTGATGAGTGTCCTGACACACTTTTAGTTTAGTCCCACAACATTTTACATGCCTTTTGTCTAATGCCATTTTATTAAATGTGGTACTGACGTCACACTGGTTTTGGGTTTCTGATTGTTATGTGTAGCCTCTGTTTGTTCACTTACAATCCCTGGTTTAATGGTTTCATTATTAATTAATTATTCACAATTGCTATATATGCAATGTGTAATTAGATCATACAGGATGGAAAGTGTTATAGTGTCACAAATCAGAGATTTGTTTTAGAAAAAAAGAGATGAATTTCAATTAATTTCCAATAAAAATAATATTCCCAATAAATTATAGTTAGCGTTAACCATTTAAATGTCATATGGTCAGATAAAACCAAAATGGAACTTTTTTGGTAAAAACTCAACTTGTTGTGTATGGGGTGGAAACATGCTTTGGGACTGTTTTTTTTTCTGCAATGGGACCAGGACGACTGATTCGTGTAAAGGAAAGAATGAATGTGGCAATTTATCATGAGATTTTATGTAAAAATCTCTTTCCATCAGCAAGGGCATTGAAGATGAAACGTGGCTAGGTCTTTCAGCATGACAATGATCCCAAGCACATAGCCTGGACAATGAAGGAGTAGCTTTGTTAGAAGCGTTTCAAGGTCCTGGAGTCTCCAGATCTCAACCCTATAGAAAATCTTTGGAGAGAGTTGAAAATCCATGTAGCCCCAAAACATCACTGCCCTAGAGAAGATCTGCATGGAGGAATGGGCCAAACTACCAGCAACAGTGTGTAAAAACCTTGTAGCGACTTACAGAAAACGTAAATCCACCATAATTTGCAAATAAATTATTTAAAAATCAGACAATGGGATTTTCTGGATTTTTTATTCTCATTCTGTCTCTCATAGTTGAAGTGTACTTATAATGAAAATTACAGGCCTCTCTCCTCTTTTTAAGTGGAAGAACTTTTGGTGGCTGACTAAATACTTTTTTGCCCCTCTGTATGTCATTTAGGTATCAGCTTTGCCTTCTGGTGCCAGTTGCATAAACATAGTCAAAGTAGTTCTTAATTTACTATGCTCTATATGCTAAGTGGTAGTTAACCAAAGGGCAACTTTTTCAATTACTTTTAAATACTTTTCCAATTCAAATTAAACTACATTTTAAGTAACTGACTTAAATACCTTATTATCAGGCTTAGGGGGGAAATAAATCCCAAATAACTTTTTAAGACTAGTCTAAGATGTTTTTCAACCAACCTCAGATGTCTTCAATTTTATTTTAGGAGAAACATGTTACATTTATTTTTTATGAATACTAAAATTATCCTTCAAATAGAATTATATGTTTCATAATATCAAGGGTTATTCATTTAAATCTTCAATGCACAGAAATTAATATGCAACCCAGAGGGAAGAAAAAATAAACTTTAACCATTCGAATGTTTCTGAAGACATAAATGTGGTTGCATTAACATTAAATGGAGACTTTTTCTTGAGTCTCCTGTTTCTCACACTTGTCTCCTGAGACAAAAACTCTGCCATTCTAACATTTGTCTCCGAATACGTCGAACACTGTAACGGCCACCTAAAGTATGTTGAATACTGTTCATGATGTTAATGTTGCTACGCCTTTAAGATAGCGTCTTCTATGGTGCACGCTGTTCTTACGTGAGCGCGCACGCGTTGTGAGTGTAAGTGTGACGAGAGATGACTGCTCTACGGCTGACTGATGTTTCAGCTTAACGATGTTACTTTTCCCCTTTTGTTTGTAAACTAAAGTTTCTCAGAGTGTTTTCTTTTCCTTCCCCCCCCCCCCCCCCCCCCCCCCCCCCCCCCCCCCCGCTCTTTTACATGTATGGGAAGAGTGTGTGCTTTTGTGCGAACTCCTATAAAGACTTGTGGGACTACCAATTCATTTGACCCGTGATTTTTCTTGCCTCCTGTTTTCTTTCTATTTTCCACCTGGGCAGACGCCGAAGCCCTCTGGTAGACGTTACAACATGACCGACTGAAAGGGAACACAGTGTGTGATATCTCTTCTGAAACTTTAGAGAAGACAAGTGTGAAACCATTGGAGGGTTTAGTTTAGGAGAAAAGACAAATATGAGCAATCCAATCTCTCTGGCTAAGGAGTAAAGTCTGAACACAGTGTGTGATGGTATGTGGCGAGGTGAACGAGCGAGAGACATGGGAGGAGCGAGTGAGACCGGGGACGTGATTGCGAAGGAGCATCACCTGCGAGCCATAACTAAGAGTCAAATATAAACAGTCATTTCCATTAAATCTAATATATATATATTAGATTTATATATATATATATAGATTTATTATATATATATATATATATATATATATATATATATATATATATATATATATATATATATATATATTTTTTTTTTCAAAATCAACTTAAATTTAAAAAGCACATTCCACTAATAAGATTTAATTTGTCATAAAAACTACTGGAATATTAGGCTATGTAATATTGATCCAATTTTTTTAAAAAGTATACTGTATAATATTTTCATAGTGTAGATGAGTGTAATGAAATTGTGTTATTAAATTACAAAATTAATGTAATTGTTGTATTACTAAGGTAAAATGTGTAATTCAATTAGTTACTAATCATATTAAAAGGAAATTGCTTTGCATTGATAAAGGTGTATAAACTGGTCCCTAGAAGAACACAGATTCCAGAGTCTGTTTGCAAAGGATGTGTTTGTAACTGACATGCTTGCAGTTACAAATGTTACTATACTAATGCTCCACTTAAAAATGTTTCTCAATTAATTTAACAAAATTGTCTGTTCTATTCCAAACAGAATAGATACAATATTCATTAGTCTTAAACAGTTTTCCCAAACACGCTTGATCAGAAAAAATTATAATCCGGTCCCTGTTGAACAGAAGTTTTCATGTTGGGCTCCTCATTTTTCTTACGTTTTCTGTCTTTGGTAAAACTCAACCTAAAAAGCTCAACCTAACGCTGTGGCTACCCTTATGTGGCTGTTAAATTTGACAGGAGAAAGGGGTGTGAAATTTAATTTTAATTCAACTTTATCGACAACATAGGGGAGAACAGGGTTAGCTGTAACACACATGAGTTAAAACTTTCCACACTTGCCAGGATGAAGAAACTAAGTCTATTTACTAGTTGCCATATCAACATTATTTTGAGAAAAATTGCACCAAAATTAAAAAATCTTCGGAAGATATTACTGAACATTTATTTAACCATAAAAGTTAATTTCTTACTTAAGTTTATTTTCATCTCTGTTTTTTTGTGATTATTTAAAAAAAGACAAATTTGATATTATTTGAATCTTATATCTGTTATTTAACAGTGTGAGATCGTTCTTTAATGCTGAACTAACATCAGAAGACGCGAGCCGTGACTTGGTGTTCAATATGATTAAAATTACAGGCCTCTCTCATCTTTTTAAGTGGGCGAACTTGCACAATTGGGGGCTGACTAAATACTTGTTTCCCCGCTGTACGTCCTGTCGCCACAGGCGCTGTACTTCTGCTGAAGGCAAAGTCACTTTGGCTCCTAAGCAGAAAAAGCAAGGATGCGGTATTCCACTTCCTTATTTATACCCGTGCTGCAGGGAGGAGCGTGAAATGGGTGAAACGCATTCCCTTGGGTCATTTTTAAACACTCAAAGATTGGTCTCTGAAAATGATCCCCAATTCGTTGGTCAGTTCTGATGTAAGTCTCTGTTCCCTCTTTCAGGGAACGAGGGTTACACCACCGATACGGTTTTAAATCTACTTTTTCCCCATAAATGTTTTTGCTCGGGTTAGGGCACTTAACTTGGAGTAAATAAATGAATAAGTAAAACACAAAAAGGACAAATAATGATGGATATTATTGAATTTACTGCAAACGCAGTTAACAAATTTAACATTGCACTGTCATATAGAAATGCACTTCTGTGTAAAGCAGTGATTTTAAGCTATAATGCCATAAAGTAAATGTACTGCTATTAAATGTTGTCATTTACTCACCTTCATGTCATTCCTAACCTGTATGACTTTCACTCTTCTGTGAAACTCAAAAGATGTTTTGAAGAATGTTTTGGTTGCCGTGCCTTCTATTGTATGACAAAAACATTCTGTTCTGTACAAGAATGTAAAAAGGTTTGGCATGCCATTAGGGTTTATTAATTATTAGTTTGGGTTGTTGGTTGGTCTTTCCCTTTAAAAAACAAGAACATCTGTCAACACCTAATTAATGTAGGAGAAGACACTGTACTTAGTAATTTTGTATATAATTACTTCTTCCTCATACCATGCAAACAAAGTGCAATCAAGTTCAGCTAGTTATATTGCTATATATATATATATATATATATATATATATATATATATATATATATATATGTATAATTATATATATATTTTAAATCAAACGCAAATGCATATGTTTTTTTATGCACAGTTTTAGAGTTGATGTGCATTTTGATGAGATATCCCAAAATGTGCATAAAAATAGGTGGACTTATAAAACAGACAGCGTGAGATAAAACACACTGCAATAAAAATGCATTAATCTGGATAGAAGATTTTAAAGTAGAGATATGGATCTCCTCTTCTTTCAGTCACTGAAAGTTCACCAAGGCCCCGTTTAGATGCGTTTTGCTGTACACATAAAAAACGTTGTATCATATCAGTGTTTCATCCAGACGTATCCAGTGTTTTGGAGCCTGAAACCGGATCCCAGAGTGGATAAATCTGAAACCGACACCTTTGGGTTTTTATGTGTACAGCCGTTACGTGTATTTTGAGGAATGATTGATGTCATCACACCACCTCCCGCACGGTAAACATAGCTACGGGCACCGCCATGTGCACACCAATATTGCGTCATTTAATTACTGTGCTTGCATTATTGTAAGGGTAGGTTTAGGAGATAATAAAACATAATCTGGTAAGTAGCACATTTATTTATTTTTAGGGAGATTTTGCCTCACTTTCGACTGCTGCCGTCCCCCTTCTAGCCACAATATTTTTAATTTTTTATTTGTTTATTATTATTTTGACATAGAAGTTTATTCTATATTTTGGTTGATGTTGTTATTCGGTTCTGCATACTCTGAACTGTACCACAATGTCTTATATTAGGCCCCATCCACACGGAGACACGTTTAGCTGTATACGTATACATTTTGTACCGTATTAGCGTTTCGTCACAGATCCGGCGTTTTGGAAGCATGAATCCGATATATTCTGAAACCGGGTCCCAGAGTGGATGAATCTGAAAACGACAATCATCCGTTTTCGTGTGTACAGCTAATCCGTATATTTTCTGAAACGGTGATACCATCACACTACATCCAGCACGGTGAAAGAGTTAAGGGATACAACTACGGGCACTGGGCATGCGCACATCAATATCGCATCATTTAAATACCGTATCTGCATTACTGTAAGGGTGTGTTTTGGGTTGGGGTAGGTGTAGATGCTAATAAAACACATCTGTTAAGTAGCAAATGTATTTATTGTTATTTTATCGTGAGATTTTGCCTCACCGTCTAGCCACAACTCTTCCGTTTTTAGTGTATTTCTGTGGCAGAATTACAGCGCCACACACTGGCCTGACATGTATACTACATTGTTTTCAGTTGGCTTCGGTTATCTTGTGTGGACGCAGATATTTCTTGAAACGAGGAAAAAAAAAGATCGGATTAGGAAAGCTCTGGCTTTGTGTGGACGGGGCATTAGTTTGTACTTGTCTGTAATTGAACTAATAAGAAACTTTTTTTTCACAGTTCACACTCAAATCTGATACTGGCCAAATTTAAAAAAATAATGTGAACATCCAAATAAATAAATACCGTAATTCCTCAAATAAAGACCGGGGCCTTTATTTACCCGAACTGCCGATGGGAACTGACTTTTATTTGAAGCAGGCTTTTATTAGGGGCAGGCCTGTATTTCTAATTCCATCTGTTTGAAATATAATTGCTTTATGTAAACCGTTTTCAATTTAAAGTGATCGTTCCAGTGGACAAATATCATTGATTTTTTAAGAAACATTCGCAAAAATATCACCATACAACAAAATAATACGCATTTTTTGTAATTCTGCACGCAGCTCCGCATCCGAAGATGAACGAGTTCTCAGCGAATCTAGCCGAGCATGACCTCTCTTCACACCGGCCCCCAGTTTGCACATACACATTAGGTGATTATATTTACTGAATGAGCCTACAAAAGCAGAAATAAGCCATTTTAAATAAAGATCCAGGTTTAAGCAAATAAATAAATAAATCACAACATTAAATTTTAGTGAAATTAGGAAATATTTAAGAGATCGTTAATTTAGTGCATAGGCCTATTTTGTTCTCATGTCACAAGCAATAATATCAGGGCAAGGTTTACTGAGTTTTACACAATTCTTTTGTAGTGTGGTTTTTGGTGAAATGTACTACAACCCCAAATCAGAAAAAGTTGGGACAGTATGGAATGTGCAAATAAAATAAAAAAGAAGTGATTTCTAAAATTACTTTGACTTGTATTTCATTGCAGACAATATGAACACAAAATATTTCATGTTTTGTCTGGTCAACTTCATGTCATTTGTAAATATGCATCCTTTCCTGTCATTCAGACTTGCAACACATTTCAAAAAAAGTTGGGACAGTAAAGCATTTACCACTTTGTAATGTTGCCATTCCTTTTCACAACACTTAAAAGACGTTTAGGGACTGAAGACACCAAGTGATGAAGTGTTTCAGGTGTAATTTTGTCCCATTCTTCCTGCAAACAAGTCTTAAGGTGGGCAACAGTACGGGGTCTTCGTTGTCGCATTTTGCGCTTCAAAATGCGCCACACATTCTCTATTGGAGACAGGTCGGGACTGCAGGCAGGCCAGTCAAGTACCCGTACCCTCTTCCACCGCAGCCAGGACTTTTGTAATGTGTGCAGAATGTGGTTTTGCATTGTCTTGTTGAAATATGCATGGACGTCCCTGGAAAAGATATTCTTGAAGGCAGCATATTATGCTCCAAAATCTCTATGTACTTTTCAGCATTAATGGTGCCTTCACTGAAGTGCAAGTTACCTTTGCGTAGGGCACTGACACAACCCCATACCATGACAGACCCTGGCTTTTGGACTTGTCTGGATGATCCTTTTCTTCTTTGGTCCGGAGCACACGGCGTCCATTCCTCCCAAAAAATACCTGAAATACTGATTCATCTGACCACAGTACACATTTCCACTGTGTGATGGTCCATCCCAGATGCCTCCGAGCCCAGAGAAGTCGACGGCGCTTCTGGACTCTGTTAACATAAGGCTTCCTTTTGGCACAGTACAGTTTTAACTGGCATTTGTGGATGTAACTACGTATTGTGGAACTTGACAAAGGTTTGCCAAAGTAGTCCTGAGCCCATGTGGTGATATCGCTTCTAGATGAATGACGATTCTTGATGCAGTGCCGCCTGAGGGATCGGAGATCACGGTTGTTCAGCTTAGGCTTGCGGCCTTGTCCTTTACGCACTGAAATTCCTCCAGATTCCTTGAATCTTGTAATTATGTTATGCACTGTTGAATGTGAAATATCCAAATCTCTTCCTATCTTTCTTTGAGGAACATTGTTTTTAAACATTTCAATAATTTTCTCACATATTTGTTGGCAAACTGGCGATCCTCTGCCCATCTTTGCTCCTAAAAGATTAGATCTTTCTTGGATGCTGCTTTTGTACCAAATCATAATTTCAATCACCTGTTGACATCACCTGTTTCAAATCACATCATTATTTAACCCTTTTACCTCATTACTAGCCCTGAATTGCTCCTGTCCCAACTTTTTTTGAAATCTGTTGCAGGTCTGAATGACAGGAAAGGATGCATATTTACAAATGACATGAAGTTGACCAGACAAAACATGAAATATTTTGTGTTCATGTTGTCTGCAATGAAATACAAGTCAAAGTATATTTAGAAATCACTACTTTCTTTTTTTATTTGCGTTTTCCAAACTGTCCCAACTTTTTCTGATTTGGGGTTGTAAAATAAATATCCTCACCTGTGCACATTAGCCCACTTCTTCTCGACACGTTGGTTTATAGAACAATTACTCCGAATCGCCCTCTATCGTTTCAAAGACTAGCACAACGGCTCGTCCGTTTGGGGAGGAGCGCGCGGCGCGCAGTCAGCGGAAGCTTGTGCAGGGGAGACAGGAGAAAGTATAAATAAGGCTTGAGACGGGGCTGCGCGGAGCTGAGCTTCGAGGCTAGGGTGCGACCCCCTTAAGACATAAAAGAGACGAGAGGCTAATATTAGGTGCGTCTTAATTAGTCAGGACACTGAACAGGACATACCGGTAAGTCAATGGACTGATCCCTGATCAGTGCCCTGACCACTGACGGAGCAGATTGAGGCGCACGCATTGTGAAGATCGATATCTGTTGCCTGCCTGACACGACATTTTCACAGACGTCGCATCTCTCATCGGCTACATTAGCCTGTTTAAAATGGCACATGCATCCGTTATATTCTCAATTTCATTTACAAAGCAATCCCTGTAAAGTTTTTAGGTTAACTATAGAAGAGACCAGGATTAGTGTGTGTCGGACTGGTATGACTCTCATCGGGCGCGTGGCATCAGGATGGTTTCGCATTAAATTAACGACATTTAGGAGATTATCCAATCATTTCCCCCCGGCCTTTATTTGAGACCGGCCTTTATTTGTTCGTGCTGACCCCGGCCACTATCAGAGGCCCGGCGTTTAATTGACTACAGGCTTTTATTTGAGGAAATACGGTATTTTCAATAATAGCGGTCCATATTAAAATATGTATGAACTTAGTACAATACCTATATTTTTTATTTAGCAAAATTTTCCTTTTAAATGTAATAATATTTTTTAATAAAAATGTTTGCTGTTCCAGTTAAGCTCATTTATAGTATGATCATTTCTTGTAGTGAAACTAATACCCTGTGCACTAAAATGTCTCAATGTAGACTTTGGTTTACTCCGTAAAGCTAAAAAATAATGCTGTATGAACCATTTATGTTAAATATGATCTGAAAATCTACAGAGATGTTTGGAAATTTGACGCTGAGAAAGTATGAAATTTTGAAATGGAAAATGTGTATGAGGAACCCTCAGCAGAATTTAATTTATAATTAGTGAATTTGGCAACATTAGCTGTTATTTTCCTGTTTATTACTATGAAGCTACTTGAATAATAATCTAAAGTGCTATAGAAATGAATTTGATGATACGCGTTTAATACACATCTTCTTGGTGCCCTGAATATTGACTTTTTCAATTATTTTTTGAACACTTTAGTTGGTTACTCTGCAGTAGACATGTGCCGATTTCGGTATTGCAACATTCGTAATGCGATCGGTAATGAATATGGACGATATTATTATTGTGGGCACCTCAAAATACCGTAAATAATAATTTATTAACATAATTTTTTTTTTTTTTTAGAATGCACTTAAGAATACTTTGCCCATCAAACGTATAAAATGCTCAACACCGCTGTATTCTGCTCAGATGTTAACAAGCCCAATGTGCATTTGCAGGAGACGCACACTGAATGAATAATTTGCACGTTCACTTTCTGACACCATGGGTGATGGAAGTGCAGAATGCAGCGATTACGCCAGGAACCCCGCAAACAAACCAACTGCCCTTGTGAAGTTTTTTTAAATGCTCCAAACAACAATATTAATTTTTTTGTAATCTCAATCATGGGCGTCGGAAGCAAATAAAAAGTGGGTTGGTCAGTAGCGACTAAGGCAAAATATGATAGGTGGTGAAATTGTTTTGCAGAAAAAAAATGATTTCATAGATGTGATTTCCTGCATTATGGTGTGTTTGAGGCCATATCCCTTGCCTATACCAAAAAAGACCTCAAACCAGTCAATACCAATAGTCTAATAAAAAGACTATATTCATTTAACTGCCGTAGAAATCAACAGTTTCACAGAAAATGATAATGAATAAGTTGCATATTTTTTATGCTCCAGACAGAAAAAGTTAGTCATTTACTAAATGATTGATTGGGCCAGACAAAATTACAGATATCACTGAATTATTTACCGTAGGTATAGAGTAGGGGTAAGACGCATGGCATCAAGTTTTGACGCAAATCGATCATAGGTTCGAATCCGCCTTTTGTCACACTCGCTCTACTCCCTTTCCCCATCACATATCAGATCGGAAAGGAATTTATTTTCAATAAAAAAAGAGAAAATATAAGAAAAGGGGAAATAAAGCATTTAACATGTGTTTAATAATAAGTTTCTTAATACGTTTCTCGGTTAAGGGGTAGTCAAGGTAAACAGACGTGCTGAAAAGTGAGTGGGTCCAATATCACTGGTCTTAAAAAGTGGGTGGGTCTTGTCCCACACACACACAATGGTTCCGAAGCCCATGATCTCAATGATGTTCATCACAGCACCTACTAAATACTTAAAGGGGGGGTGAAATGCTGTTTCATGCATACTGATCTTTTTACACTGTTAAAGACTTGGATTCCCATCCTAAACATAGACAAAGTTTCAAAAGTTAAGGTGGACGTTTGATGGGAGTATTTCTTTGTCAAAAATACTACTTCCGGTTAGTCATAAGTTTCGGCAAGTTTTTTGAGATCATGCGTCCCCTTTGACGTTAATGGGGGCGGAATTTCCTTGTATGGGCCTTACGGACAATTCTACCGGAAGCGCGTGAGAGAGAGCGAAGGAGAGAGCGAAAGCAACAGCCTATGCCCATCAAAGCGCTGGTTTGTAGGATGCTGGACAGGTGACAATTACACATAGCACATAACAATGTCACCAAAAAAGTGCGTTTTTGGTTGCCAGACCAAGACAGTCCTGCACAGATTCCCCAAAACCCCGCGTTAAGGCAACAGTGGATGTAATTTGCTTTTCCGGATCAGCAACTGAGTTGCGCTAATGTTTATATCTGTTCGCTGCATTTCGGTGCCGACTGTTTCATAAACAAGGCCCAGCTCGACGCCGGATTTTCCCAATCGCCTAATGCTGAAGGATGGAGCAGTCCCAACGTTAGAAGGGTGAGTGAGACTGCTTTTAGTCCGCTTACTGTCTACACAAACCACGCGTAAACACACACACACACACGTGCACAACTGCACTTCTCACATGTACACCTTCAAAGACAAAAATACGACGATATAATTCAAGTATAAATATGTAAATAACACAAGCCGCTAAGCATATTATATAGTTAGTGTATAACTTGTAACTTACCACATACAGACGTCCTGCTCTAGTCGTTTTTGCTGCTGCTCCTGTTCAACTGCAGCCTCTGGGTCTGATTCCGGATCATAGATGTATGGCTGTATCTGATTAAAAGCCATATTTTTATTTTGAATAAAGTTTTTTTCCCGCTGTTAGGGATGACGCACTCGACTCAACACACAGCGCGCTGCTGCACACGTCATTATTTAGCTCCGCTCACACGACACGCCCCCACCCGCTCGGCTTTTTTCGGAAAGACTCGGAACAGCGCATCTTTCTTATATAATTATTAAAAAAATAAAGACTTTTCGGAGATATGCAGGATGCAATGCTACTCTATAGGTACTCAAGATTGACATGACACTGACTGAAACTGAGTGTTTCACCCCCCCTTTAAAGACTTAATCGGCTATTTATTTTCAAACTTAAACATTTTTATATTTTAATCTGGACTACATGCCCTAATGATTAGATTATTTGTTATTGTTCAGTAAAACTTTAAGACATACGAGTTTATCACCAAACTGACAATGAAAATACTTATAAGGAATTAATTATAATAAGTAATGCTAATTCCTTATAGTTACTGTTTAATAACATTACTAAAATCAAAAGAACTTATATAATGGACCTAAGATAAAACTAACAATAATCATATTTCTGTTTGTATTTCTTAACATTAACAAAAATATAATTCTTTCTGTAACGAATGTATCAATTGCTCAATCTTAGTTAATGCACTAAATAATGAGCCCTTTATTATAATGTGTACCTTTTGTTAATTCTTTTGAATAAAATGTAACTTTCATGTTTGGTGCATTGTATTACTGTATTTAAACATTCAGAGTTATTTTTGTTAAAGAATTCTTAAAGCTGTTATTTTGACAACACTTTTTTGCAACTTATTTAAATATCGTGAAAATGCCATATAAAGTGATAAAAGCTTTAGCAATTAATCGCAACATGAAAAATTGACACTTAGCGCTAATGCAACTGTCACTGAATCATAGACACAAATGTGTCTCTCATAATCTATGCTAAGTTCATTCAGTTTATAGGCGAACATCTCGTCACATATAAAGTGAAAACTGGTTTTGCTTCCAGTAATGATCCTCCCCTTTTTATAAGGTAATATTATATGATACGATCATGAGAGCATTGAGTTTGATCTGCAACATCATCTGACCTCAGGTAAAGTTATTTCTCTGCATTTTCTCTTTGTTTTTTCAAATCACTCTAAACATCATTGGCTTTGATGGATCTAATATAATAACTATCTATAAAATATTTTCATTTGTTGTTTTTTTACAAATATTCACAAAAAACAAATGCATAAATGTGCAGGGGCTGTTCATCACAATGAGGTTTCTCTCACTGTGTGTGTCACTGCTGCTGATTAATGGTGAGCATTTTATAATCTGTCATGTAAAATGACCAAATATTACTCCCAATAATAAATGATGCCTATATTGTGTATTTAACAGGAGAAATAACCACTGGACAAACAGGTACACTCATTCTTTATTTAATTGTTACTTCCATCTTTTGATTAAATTTTTATTAAATTTCCACTAAAAAAAATCAGAAATTAAAGAAGTGTAGTATGAATAATTCATGTAGTGAATTACAGAGCCTGTCATACTTTAGTAGTCTAGAACTTTCACATGTTTGGGGGTTGTTCTGAAAATTGTTTAAATGTGCCTGTGAACTAAACCAAATACTCTTAATTAAAGTTTTGTATGTGCCAACCATCCCTTCTCACACTTTCTGTGAGTGATGTCAGTCATTACATGACCAAAGTTCCTTCAAATTATTTGTTCTTGCTTATCAATCTTTCTCTTTTTGGCGGACATTTCGACAAAAAGTTTATAAATATATATTAACACACACATCTATACACAAATATAATTGTAACATACTGAAATAGACAGTTTGCATTTAGACACATTCATATATATATATATATATATATATATGAATGTGTCTAAATGCAAACTGTCTATTTCAGTATGTTACAATTATATTTCCAGAAATAATGCTTTTATTTTTTTGTGAGGCTGAGCTGTATTTTCCATTTGTCATCATTTAAACGCATCACCAGCACTAGTAGTATAGCAAGCCTTCCGATGAAGCTGCTATTTTCCATTGGATCATAACTTTGACTGACGTGGTTCATCAGCCAATCGAATTTTGATGTGTAGAGATAGAACGGCCCAGAGGCACTATGTTGGCACTACCCCTCGCTCATGTCTTCAGCCGGTTGAACTTTTAGGGGGGTGTGAGCGATCGATGTGAAATAAGCTATTGCCGCTGCGGAGGACGGGCTGCATCCTAATGACTTTGTGTGATGTCATGATGTCAAGCCAGTAACGTTAGCTAACAAGCTATATTTTTTACTGTATTTCTTTTGATATTATTGTTGGTCTGTGTTTTTGTTTGTTTAAGAGAATTTGTACCAAAATTACTTGATTTTGATTCGTTTTACTTGTTGCCTTAAGGGTAAAACGTCAGTGAAGCTGTAGTATATCAATAACTAGTTTTTGTCTCGCGTGTCCTTTATGTTGCTTGCCCCCTTCTCAACAGACACTTTGAAAGCGGGATTCGTAGCAGTAGTGCATACAGTTCATGTGCATGATTGTATTCTGCATGTATTGGTGTGTGTGGTGTTGTTATGGCGGCAGTGTGGGATGTGTTGATCTTTAGTGAAGAGAAGGCCCTGACTGAAACCGCACGATACGCTACTGCCTATTTCACAAGTTCACACTTTCAATCAAGTCAGATAGATTAAGTTGGTAAATGTATTTGGCGTGCTGTCTGAGGAGAGGACTCTCAGCTGGGTAATTTGGCAGAACATAGAATATTCCCCCTTTAGGTATAGAAAGTAACCTGGGGAGTGAGAGGAAACGGGGTGATGGAGCGATTCTGAAGACTGTATACGGTCTTCATAATCTGAGAATCCTTATGAGTTTGGCTGTGATTATATATAGCTCGCCTTCATGCTGATAGGGTAGATATGCTGATTAATTGTAGCCTTATTTTGTTCCTCCCAAACTACATTAATGGGGTCATATAATGCAATTTTTACACAAGTTAATATGATTCTTTAGTGTCTAAATGAAAACTTTGTAAAAAATTCTCATTAGTATTGTAAGAAAACACAAATTTTACCTGGTCAAAAACAGCTCTGTTTTTACCAAGCCATTTCAGTGCATACGGCTTTAAAGGGTCATGAAACCCCAAAACCCCAGATATGTATAGGTTGCACATCATTGAAAAAACTAAAGGTACTCATTATTCTAATTTATAAGTGAAACATATTTATTTTTGCATTTTTCAGAGCGATTTCTGTCTTCCGGTTTGAAAAGTTTAGTCGGAGCAACGTCACGGAATCTGACGTCAGCGTGTGCTTTTCGGCCCAAGTATGGGTTGCAGGGGACATGCTGACGTCGACCGCTCCGAGCGATTCTCGATATATATTCATGACATAAAGCTCATTCAGTCCAATCACTGCACTGTAGTATGCATGCAAGATAATTTAGTTAATATGCATGAGACAGACGCTCGTCTTCCATCATTATTGTATGTTAGGGAAGTTTTGAAAGCAGCGTACGAAAAGTCAAGGAGGAAAGTGTGGCGCTTGTGCTGATACGAAGTAACGTAAGGGCGCCGAGCGAGCTGTAACCGGGCGCCGTCTGTGGAAGCCTTTGCTACCAAAACTCTTGAAACTTTGCACATATGTCTGAATCTGTGGCCATCAGGGCCGGGCCAAAGCTGGTACCCGGGCGTGGCGGGGGGACTCGACAGCACCCTCTTAAGCAGGGTCTGAAATCTGGTTCTATATATCAAACACACTTGCACATACATGTATGAAACTCATCGGGCTGAACAATTTCCACATTCATAGTCATAAGCTTTGCCCAACAGGAACTATGGGTTGTTTTGGAAAAAGCAGGCTCTGGAATTTGATATAGACTCCTCCCAAGCGATTCCTCTGATCGCCACCAAACTCAGTCAGCATGACGTCTAGACATTGAGGATGCTAAGTTTAGCAGTAATATCTGTCTGCAGAGCCGCAGTTTCACCCCAGCCGCAGTTTTGCCTGGGTATGCTCAGTTTCACTGGAGCAGTTTCATGCGGATACATCTGCTGTTGCTCGGAGGCTTTCAGGCTCCTTTACTGATATAAAACAATGCTTTCATGAACACTTAAATATTTATTTTATGTTTTTTTTTACACAATGTATTTTCAAAGCCTGGTATAAAAAACTAACTCGAATAGACATTTCAAAGGTTTTTATAATTAGTATAAAGTCAAGATAACTAATTCCTCAAGTTGATTAATTCTGCCTGGGGTAGATGCATGAACTTGAAAACAAATAAAACATACTTTTAAACTGAAAGTGTGAGCATATTATACATTTTTTGGAGACAACCAATAAACTAATTAAATTTACATTTATTAACATTAGCCTATTATGTTTACAATTATTATGTTTTTTTCCATGTTTCATTATTTTTCATTCATTATTTTACCATTACAGTTGATCACTAACTAATAACTATCAAATCAAAGTGCAATTACAATAAATCAATAAATAAATAAATAAATATAAATGTAGTTTTATTCCCTTCCAGTGCCTTAACATACATCTCGAAGTCATACTCTGACTCTCACGACGCAATGTGCATGCGCGGTCAGAACTGCTGGGGTAAAACTGTGGCTCTGCGGCTCGGCAGTCAGACCCTTCTCAAATTTAGAGCCGATTTTTGATATCTTGAATGGTTTGGCCAATGCAAGGAAACTGTTTTAAAGGAAAATTGATGGCGAACAGAAGGCAAACAGAAAGTGTGTTATAACTTCTAAATTCTCCACCCAATAAAGGAGCTACACCCTGTCAATCAAGGTGTGGCAAGCCGAAAGTGTGGCCACATAAATCCTGAGAGTGTGTGTCTGCTGACACTAACCAAAGGAATGTACTTCTCAAAAGCAAAGGTTCAATCACCTGTTGATAATTTTTATAAATGGTGAAGAGATGTAAAGAAAAAACGTGAGGAATATTAAATGTAATTTAGCAAATTTTAGCCAAATTAGACAATAGCCCTATTCGGACGATAAATATTTCTCATGGGGTCATAAGGTATTTCATCATTTACAGGGGCTAGTCTGTGATTTTATTGCCGTCTGAATCCAGAATTTCAGTGTTTTTCTCCCAACACCTGTGTAAACCACCCCGGCCGAATTACCTCCTGTTTTTAGGTTGTGTGGTAATTTATCAAGGTCGTGAGGTAATTGAATTGCTGTCCGAATCTACATCTCTGAGTTTTCAAGAAAAGATTGCTTCAAAATGAACTGTTTAAATCCTTTTTGACCACAGCAGAGCACCGTATTGTTGCGTTTCCCTCTAGTTTGGATGCATTTTATAGATCTAGCCTTCACTTTTATTACTGAAATGCTGGAAAGTATTTACAAGAATAAGCTTTCATCACTGCTCAAAGAGGAAATGATCCGAGATAGGATTGTGGTCGGTATACGTGATGCCAAATTGTCTGAGAAACTGCAGCTCAACCCAAAATTGGATTTAGCTACAGTTCAAGTGAGGCAGCACGAGGAAGTAAAAAAGCAGCAAGCTGTTCTACGGTCAACTGAATCACCAGGACAAATAGATGCAATGTCTCATAACAGTAAGAGACATCCTCAAAGAAAAAAATCTTTCCAATGAGGAAGCCATTATCAGCCTCAATCTACCTCAAACAAGTCAAGACAGTGTGGGAAATGTGGCAAAACCCCAAAACATTCTTGGACTGAATGCCCAGCAAAAGACGTTGAGTGTAGAAAATGTCAGAAGAAGGGACACTTCACAGCTGTGTGCAGATCAGTTCAAAAGCTGGATTCAATTGATGAGGATGGAGCGGCTTATTTTGGGGCCGTTGACTATCCACAGTCATCCACATGGACTGAAATACTTACCATAAACGGCAGCCCATTACGGTTTAAAGTTGGCACGGGTGCGTCTGTGACAGCAATCCCAGAATCAGAATTCACACTGGATAGATATTGCAGACACTCAGCACCGCACAGACCGCTACTGGGTCCCGCCAACCAACCCCTGGATGTTAAAGGGCAAGTGCATGCGGTTATTCAGAGAGGGGACAAAACGATTGAGGAGGAGGTGTTGATTGTGAAAGATTTGATCACTCCCTTATTAGGCCTTCCTGCTATCCGTAGACTATAGATGATTCCTCAGCTCAATGGCATTGACGATGCAGAGACTCACTTCCGCTCAACTTACCCAGATTTATTTAAAGGGCTGGGTAACCTTAAGGGGGAGTACAAAATTAAGCTGAGAGACAATGCAACACCCTATGCCCTCTCTGCACCACGCCGTGTAGCCATTCCTCTCCGAGCCAAAGTCAAAGAGGAACTAGACCGGATGGAGAAGATGGGAGTCATAGCCCGTGTTGAAGAACCTACTAAATGGTGTGTGGGCATGGTCCCAATAGTGAAATCATCTGGGAAAATTCGCATTTGCGTCGACTTAACCTGTCTGAATGAGAGCGCCATCAGAGAGAGACATATTCTACCCGCAGTGGATGAGACACTGGCCAAGCTGGAAGGAGCCAGAGTCTTTACAAAGCTCGATGCGACATCAGGCTTCTGGCAGGTACCGCTCCACAAAGACTCAATGCTGTTGACCACGTTCATTACTCCAGAGGGGCGCTACTACTTCAAAAGGCTACCTTTTGGCATATCATCGCATCCCGAACATTTCCAAAAGAAAATTTCTCAGCTGATTGATGGTGTGGACGGAGTCCTATGCCATGCTGACGATGTCCTTGTTATAGGAAGAGACCGGGCAGAGCACGATGACTGGCTGCACAGAGTGCTACAGAAATTCAGAGAGGCTGGGTTCACACTGAATGAGAAATGCCAGTTTGCCCTGTCAAAAATCCGCTTCCTGGGTCATGCCATAAATTCTCAAGGCATCAGAGCAGACCCGGGTAAAATAAAAGCAATCCATGACATGCCTGAGCCAAAGGATGTGGCAGATGTTCGCCGTTTTATGGGGATGGTGAACTTTGCAGGCAAATTTTCGCCATGCCTGCCTGATCTGACAAAGCCCATTCGTGACCCGTTAAAGACAGAGAGCAGCTGGACATGGGGAGCACCTCAACAGAAAGCATTTCTGGAGAAAAAAAAAAATTGGGTCTGAGACAGTGTTAGCCCAGTACAGCACAAATCACGGAACCATGGTATCAGCTGACGCCTCTTCATATGGAGGGGTCTTGACACAAAAACAGACAAACGGTGAGTGGAGACCTGTTGTTTTCATTTCTAGAAGTCTGACTAAAACAGAATCAAGATATGCCCAAATAGAAAAGGAGGCTCTAGCTGTGACCTGGGCATGCGAGCGCTTGCAAGGATACTTGAGTGGACTGGATTTTACCATAAGAACTGACCACAAGCAACTTATAACACTTCTGAAGTCCAGAGCATTGGATGACCTCCCACCAAGGATTATCAGATTCAGACTCAGGCTGCTCAGATTAATTCAGATTAATTTTAACATCATCCATTTCCCTGGTAAAAGTCTGATAACAGCTGACGCCCTGTCCAGAGCGCCTCTTCCAGCCACAGCTACAGAGGCGGAGCAAGACCTGGAAAGAGAATGCAAAGCTTATCTGGACAGTGTGGTAGAAAGTTTGTCAGCCACACCGACAAAGCTGGAACAGATTAAGAGTGCACAAACTTCAGATAACATCTGTAAACGTCTCTGCCGATACATTGCAAATGGCTGGCCATGACACAGACGAGATGTGCATGAGCAGCTACTACCCTACTGGCCCAATAGGTCAGTCTTGCATGAAGGAGGAGGACTGCTCATGAAAGGAGAGAGACTTATAATCCCTGAGTGCATGAGACCTGACATCCTGCAGAGACTGCATCAGGGACATCAAGGTATCAACAAGTGTCTAGCTAGGGCCAGAGAATCAGTCTGGTGGCCAGGTATCAAATCTGCAGTAAAGCAAATGATAGAGATGTGAGATTTGTGCATGCGAAGCTCAAATACCAGTCGAGCCTCTACTCACGACTGAACTCCCAAGCAGACCATGGCAGAGAGTCGCGACTGATCTTTTCCAGTGGCAGAATGGGAACTATTTAGTCATGATAGACTATTTATCTTGCTATATTGACGTTTGCTCTTTGCAGGGCAGCACATCAGTAAAACAGACAATTGCCAGATTTTAAGCTGTGTTTGCCAGATACGGATGTCCAGAAGTGCTGGTCACAGACAATGGTCCTCAATTCTTCTGTCATGAATTTGCTCAATTTGCAACAACAACAAACTTTCAACCGGAGACACCGTGTTCAAGTCCTACCACCTCTCCAGCTGGAACAGCGTGTATGGATCAAACCTACAAGAACAAAAGGGACAGTTGTTAGTACTGCACCTACTCCACGTTCCTACGAGGTGGAGACTCTGGGTGAAAGACGGCTACGGCGCAATCGTTCACACCTCAGGAAAGTTCTGGTGCCTCCTGCACAAGGTGAAATGACAATGACTAGGTCAGGGAGGCTGTCTAAGGCTACTGAGAGACTAGACCTTTGAACATGAAACATATGCATACTCACCTCAGAGAAAAGAAAAGAAAGATTCATAATTTTCGATTTGGAAAGTTAAAGTGCAGACATTGTGAAAATAAGATTCAGCTTCACTGCGGAAATCTGTAAGATTGTGTTTATTGAATGAGTGACAGCTTTTAGTGATTATAAAGGGAGCACTCTTTTTATGCTGTCTGGGCAATATAATTATTATTTATTTTTTATGAGTAGGTCAGAATATATTCAGAATTTGAATAAAACTTTTGTTTTCCATTCGTGACAAGCGGCCACATACACGCTTCAATACACTGACCCATCCACATATACAAGCGAGATTCACTTGAAAAATGTGATGACTGATCAGTTATAAATAATCATGTCGAAATCAGGCTCATAAAAATGTCAGGAAAACATGATTCCTGGCTGCATGTCATTATCCATGGATCACTGGATCTGTGGTAAGTTGCAAGGACCACAACCTTTAGTTTAAACTGATAATTGTTTGCTATCCTCGTGTTTTCCTCTAATAGCTGCGGTCATGCAGCAGCTCTTCTGTCACTAAGCCCCGGCTGAGGGGGCGTGTTCCGGCGGGAAAGTGACGTCGATGCATTTCCTCTATAGATGAAACATGAACCCAACACCAAAACGCCCTGTGACAGTAAAGATATCTCCCAGAATTTTCAAGCGTTTCAATCTTTCTTATCCTACTAGTGACTACATTGAAATAGAGGCGAATTTACCAATCGACCTTTAAAAAGACACCAAACATGAAAGGGATAAAACAATAGATTCCCAAAATACATCATCTGTAGTATATTTGCACTTTGTGACTTAAATCAGAGGAAAGTGAGAGGGGCAGGGCAATCACACTCTTTCTGTGAGATCTTCTCTCCAAATTAAGTTGAGTTTTATTGCAGATTCACGAGTTCACACTTACATATAACTATATAGAGTAATATAAATGCGTATTTGGCGTGCTGTCCGGGGGGAGGGATTCGAGCTCGAACTTGGCCCGAACCCAGAGTACCCCCCCCCCCCCCCCCCTTCGTGTGAGTGGTTAGAACTAAAAGAGCAAAATGTGGAGAAGGGGTGGAGGAGGGATGCTGATAAACTGTCAACAGAATGGAGGTAAGACTGCTGTGTATATATATATATGCACCTCTCGTTGATTAGCTGAGTGCTATCCACCTGTGTCAATTATCTGAAAGCCCTCCTCCCGAATCTTTGTTAATTAACATCGTTTCACGAGTTCACACTTACATATAATTATATAGAGTAATATAAATGCGTATTTGGCGTGCTGTCCGGGGGGAGGGATTCGAGCTCGAACTTGGCCCGAACCCAGAGTACCCCCCAAAATGCTGAGAGCATAGGACAGCCACCTGGCTAATTACCCCCCAAAAAGCTGAGCTTGGCGGGCTGGCATTCGGGAAAGGGCCCGGTTGCTTGACCAGGGGGCCCCTGATGTTGGTTTGGTGTGCGTAGGTGGTAGATTGTCTAAAAGAAGAAAAACGGGAAAAGAGAAATATGAGAGAAACAACAACAATAAAACATTTCCTTACTGCGTGGAAACTTTCCACTCTTTCACGCTACGTGGAAACTTTCCACTCTTTCGCGCTACGTGGAAACTTTCCACTCTTTCACGCTACGTGGAAACTTTCAACTCTTTCACGCTACGTGGAAACTTTCCACTCTTACACGCTACGTGGAAACTTTCCACTCTTTCACGCTACGTGGAAACTATCCACTCTTTCACGCTACGTGGAAACTTTCCACTCTTTCACACTACGTGGAAACTTTACACTCTTTCACGCTACGTGGAAACTTTCCACTCTTACACGCTACGTGGAAACTTTCCACTCTTTCACGCTACGTGGAAACTTTCCACTCTTTCACGCTACGTGGAAACTTTTCACTCTTTCACGCTACGTGGAAACTTTCCACTCTTTCACGCTACGTGGAAACTTTCCACTCTTTCAAACTTCGTGGAAACTTTCCACTCTTTCACGCTTCGTGGAAACTTTCCACTCTTTCACGCTTCGTGGAAACTTTCCACTCTTTCACGCTACGTGGAAACTTTCCACTCTTTCACGCTACGTGGAAACTTTCCACTCTTTCAAACTTCGTGGAAACTTTCCACTCTTTCGCGCTTCGTGGAAACTTTCCACTCTTTCGCGCTTCGTGGAAACTTTCCACTCTTTCGCGCTTCGTGGAAACTTTCCACTCTTTCGCGCTTCGAGGAAACTTTCCACTCTTTCGCGCTTCGTGGAAACTTTCCACTCTTTCGCGCTTCGTGGAAACTTTCCACTCTTTCGCGCTTCGTGGAAACTTTCCACTCTTTCGCGCTTCGTGGAAACTTTCCACTCTTTCGCGCTTCGTGGAAACTTTCCACTCTTTCGCGCTTCGTGGAAACTTTCCACTCTTTCGCGCTTCGTGGAAACTTTCCACTCTTTCGCGCTTCGTGGAAACTTTCCACTCTTTCGCGCTGCGTGGAAACATTCCACTCTTTCACGCTGCGTGGAAACATTCCACTCTTTCGTGCTGCGTGGAAACATTCCACTCTCTTTTGTGCTGCGTGGGAACATTCCACTCTCTTTTGTGCTGTGTGGGAACATTCCACTCTCTTTTGTGCTGCGTGGGAACTTCCCGGGGACTCTCTGAAAAACATGAAAGAACAGCATGAGTGTTTGACTGGGAGATTAATTGCTTCGGCCGCTTGGGAATTTCTCCATTGGAGATTGTTTCTCCATCTAGTACTGTTAAGTCTGGGATGGTGAGATGGCTTTTAGGGTCGAATTTTGAAGTGATAGCGAGTTCTGAGCATCTGAGAAACCCGAGAAAAGGCAAGGATAAACTTGGAATCGAGTGTCCGGGCGGTATTGAGAGGTTGGTAGCCTGTGCGTAGGGTACGGATACATTTGTTGAGGATGTCTAGTGTTATAGGTTGTCTGGTGTCGGGACGGGTGGGCTGAGATTTTTGAATCCCTTGATCACGAGGGAGGTTTGAGAGTTATTTATCTCCTGAGAAGGAGCGCCATACATCAGTTTGTGGAAAACTGAATGCCGCTCAGGTAACCTTTAATGGACCCGACATGGAGGCCTTTTATAGTATTGAGGTGGGAAATAACCGAGGTGATTAAAAGGAGAGTAAAATCGGGGAACGGTATGTTGTAGGAGATGTGGAATGCTCTAAAATTTCTCCAAGCGGTCACATAGGATTGGAGGGTCCTAGGAGACATCACTTGGAGGATGGCATCGAGCGATGCATTGAGGAGGGGTCTTAGCGGGTGGGTTACGGGAATATTAGTTGCGAATAGTGAGGTACTGGAGTTGGGAATTTGTCCGCCTCTGGAGCCAGCGTCCTGAATTTCGTGAATGCTGATCGACGCGGCCCAAATAGGGGGTTTGAGGTAGCTTATAATTTTGAAAGAAAAAGATTTTAGCATTGTAGAACTGCTTCAAGAGGCGTGCGGAGCCGTAGACAGCGTGAGGGGGCTGGCAGGCGGGGCGAATGGTCGGAAATGCCGCCCGTGCTGATAAACTGTCAACAGAATGGAGGTAAGACTGCTGTGTATATATATATATGCACCTCTCGTTGATTAGCTGAGTGCTATCCACCTGTGTCAATTATCTGAAAGCCCTCCTCCCGAATCTTTGTTAATTAACATCGTATGTTGGATCTCAGATTTTTTCTTAGCAGTGAAACAGATTTTTTCATTAGTATAACAAGCCTAATGCAGATAAACTGAACAACCCAGCAAGAATAAAGAAAAGAAAATCACTTTTTACAATGCAGTGAATGACGAAGCATAATCCCTGGATTCTATGTTGTTTGTTTGTTTTCATTCTCTCAGAACCTACAATTTCCAGCTCAGATCCATGCTATGATTATAACACTCTTGATGAATATTGGAGAGATATGCGAAAAAGCAATTACTATGGATATGATGACAGCCTTGTTGACTGGAGTGGCTGGTATCGTCTGTATTTGAATGGAGAAAGTGCCCAGATGTCTGAGTGGTGTGTGAGTTATATGGGATGTGGTGGTGAAACTGGACTCTATCTCAGCGGTTCTCATCCAACACTTGAGGATGGAGTGGTGACCTGTGAAGTTGTGGGAATAAATGGGAACGCCGAGTGTGGCAGCCTCAGATCCATGTCCATCCAAGTTAAAGCCTGTCCAGGAGATTATTACGTCTATGAATTTGTCAAACCCATCATATCAGCTCCTGGGCCGATGTACTGTGCAGGTGCAATTTTAAAAACTAAATTATCCATCCATTCTCCAAAATGCTTGTCCTATATAAGGTCACAGAGATGCTGTAGCCTATCCCTGTATATCTGTGGTCAGGGCTAAATCTAAACGGTCATCCATATAACTACTGCATTTTAACAGTGTTTTACAAAAATCTCTTTTGTCCATGACAGTTGCTTTCCAAAGCATCAGCAGTGATCCCTGCTTAAACTATGAGTCTCTGGATCGTCCCTGGAGAGCCAACAATGAAAGTGCAGATAACATTTGTGATGAACGTTTCTCCTGGAATGGCTGGTACCGGCTCTTCTACAATGGAATGGACATCCGGATGCCCGAGACCTGTGTTAGTTCATTCAGCTGTAACACATTCATCACTTTGTCACTCAGTGATCCTCACCCTCAGATAGAGGATGGAGTGGTGATCAGGGAGGTCTGTGGTAGTAATTATTTGGGAGGTTGCTGTGATTACAAGACAAGACCCATCAGAGTGAAAGCGTGCCCAGGCAATTACTATGTCTATGAACTTGTGAAACCACAATTTGGGTGTGCTGGATACTGTACAGGTACTGTACTTTCCCCCACATATTAACAACGACTTTAAACCTTTTAAAAGATTTTAGTCATGTTTTAAATTTCCTTCTTTTTAGATGTCAGCACTATTTCCCAGCCGGTTTCCATCGTGAGTCCAGATATATTCACTGGATCCATCACCTTGAGTAAGTTGTATACATGTAAGTATAATAATATACTGTATATGAATAAAGAAAAGAAAATATCAAAATGTAGCTTTTTTGCAATACTTCTGCATCATATTACGCAGTCATGTAACATGCAGTACAATTGGCTAAAATATCTTATGGTTATTACTTTATTTGACCAGATCAAATTAGGCCTCAAGTTCCTTGTTTTGATCTCTCACTATTACAGATGATAACTCTTGTAATAACTACAACATACTCGATAACTACTGGAGAAGCACAATCAACTACTGGCATACAGATGGAGATGGTAATAGTCATGATGACACTCTTGTGGAATGGGATGGCTGGTATCGTCTCTTCATTAATGGATCAAGTGCTCAGATGCCTGAGTGGTGTATGACTTACATGTCATGTGGAGGTTATAGTTCTCTGTGGCTTGGTGGCTCTCATCCTCGGCTAGAAGATGGAGTTGTTACTCGTGAAATTTACGGCTCCCAAAATTATCAGTGCAGTCGCTACAGATCCAACCCAATCCAAGTCAAAGCTTGTCCTGGAAATTATTATGTCTACAAATTGACCAGGCCGGCTCTTTCAATCCCAGCTCCTGTATATTGTGCAGGTACATTCATTCATCTTTATATTTTTTAATACCATGAACTGTTTTGAGTATTGTCATACAAGAACTACCAGTTCAGATCTGTTAACTGTTTACTTGGATGCATTTATTCTTCATTGTATATAATGCTCTCTTTCTATTTTTTCTAATGCCATTTTTTTTATTTTTTTATAATCAAGTACCTTTCACCACCCCAAGTATCGACCCCTGCTATAACTATACCCCTCTGCATGAGCCTAGGAGAGCCACTGACAACTCTTACTACCATAATTCCATTGCCTGTGATTTGTATGTGGACTGGAAGGGCTGGTACAGGCTTTTCCTGAATGATCACAATGCTCAGATGCCAGAATCATGTGTTAATAAAGTCATGTGTGGCACTAATTACCCACTGTGGCTCAACGGATCTCACCCACAGCTGGAAGATGGAGTGGTCACCCGTCAGGTCTGTGTCTCCTCTTGGTATGGCTGCTGTAACTACACATCCCACCCTATAAGAGTCAAAGCCTGTCCAGGAAATTACTATGTTTATGAGTTTGTCAAGCCAATGTTTTGCGGAGCTTACTGCATAGGTAGGAGAGCATTTACTCATATGCATTTCAGTCATTTATTTAAAAAATATTTATGCTGATATAAAATGTTCCTAATACCAGAATCAACAAAACAGTCCATCCTATCAGCATCTATAACAGAGACAATCTTACCCACCAAATCCATTATTCCACCAGTCACAACCAATGGTAAAGTATTCTCTTGACTAATTTATAAACCCTCAATTCTTGTTGACCCATTAGACAATTGTGTAGAAAACGTCACGGTAACACTTTACAATACGAGTGCACTAATATGTATTAATTCATGCTTAATTAATGCACAGATAATCATGATTCATGAAGAACTAAACATTTATTGATGATTACAACATCAGCAACTAAACAAAATTCTATATGATTTATAGATTAAATAATATATGATTTGCCATCAATTAAATGTGTCATGTATTAATTCCTTAATAACATAATATATTAACTGATAATGTAAATTAACTTCCCTGGGTGCTTCGGCACTCTGCAGAGCTTTTCTCTCACAAAAAGAGCTAGCGTGCGGCACGTCTTTTTCAAGACGGTTTGCCCGCGCACTTCCAGGTACGATCAATAGCCGTTGTTGTCTTCGGCCGCATTCACTGTTCGGGGGGGTTTGGGCTTCAGCACGTTCGGACAGTGTTTGTGGATGTGCTGTGTTCCCTCAGGGTAACATGACCATAGCGATGTTGTGGTCGAGACTCAATGATCTCTGTAAAGAGAGAGAGAGTCCCCTCTGCCACATCCCGATCTACCGTCTCCGAGAGAGGTGGTTCTTTGGCTGGTGGCCAGGGTGACCTGAGGGCGGTGCTGTGGTATTAAGAACACATTCCTCGGGCCACACCCCCCCTCTCGCACATCGCTTCCCATGAGTGTTGGACTGAAGCGGCGGGATCGTCTGCTGACGCCCCATTTGTTTCGTTCACACTCCAGATAGCGACGAGATGTCGATTGCCGCATCTCAAGGTGGGCTAGAGTCATTTGGGAATGATGATTCAGGACTGCGTCAGGACTGCTTGGATCTGACCTAGAGTTTACAGCCATGTTATCACGGGCAGCCACGGGCCTCGGGCTGGTGTGGAACTCCACCCTGTCACAAGTGTCGCGGTTGGGCGATTGGTTTTTGGGGAGGCACCCGACAGCTGCAGGCCCCGCCCCCAATGCCAATTCGCTCCCGAGATGCATGAGGAGCGCACACGGTCCGGATGATCCTCAGGTCTTCCCGTGACCGCTCTGTGGCCTCCTCCGCCTTCTCTGCCCTCAAAGGGGTCGTGGCCTAAGGGTACACTGGGGTCCCCCCTCAGTCGAACGCTCTGTTGCGCACTACGGTGTCCATGGAGTGCTTTGACCTGACGTGGTGAGGCTATCCTAAGCGCCCTCCCAAAGCCTGTCGGCTCGTGTACTTTGGTGGCGTGGTCCAGCAGTGCTAGTGCTAAGGGGTAAGCCACCGCCCCTATCCGTATGCATGAGGACAGAGCTGATCCAGGGCTTACGAGCTGCGTGCCGCCACCGATCCCGCCCCTAGGGGCGGTGAAGGTGACCACATGCTCCCTGGGTCGGAAGCCTGTCCACAGCTGTGGTCCGGGAAAGACAACTGGCCTCACCTGGTCAATATGGGGAGGCTGAGTGAGTCCGCTCCTCAACTCACCCATATCCCAAGCTGGCCTCTTTGGAGTGTCAGCCTCCTCTTGGGCGTTAGCACATGGTGCTCCGCTAACAGACATCTGCAGAGCTGCAGGCTGGGCGACACCAAACACATTCGCAGATTCTACAATCTCTTAGTGGAGCCCGTGTCTGACTATTTACTCGGCTCTACAAGTGGCCGGTAATGGACAAGGCTCAGGTGTCTTTGCTTGCTCGCCATTCCACTCCACGGACTGGATACAAGCAATATTTTCTCAGGTGAGCTTCCCCGAAAGCCCTGAGCTCCTCCAGCACTGTCGACTCCGACACCAGTTAGCCTCTCTAAGTCTCTTTTTGCTACTGTACAGATGCCACATTAACATGACTCAGTGTTGTGTCTTAGTGTTGTATTTCATCTATCTGTTCTTTTCCTCTCAGACGTAAGAGATACTTGTTCTGAGCTCAGCTGCTCTGAGGATGAAAGGTGTGGGATGAAAAATGGCATTTATGGCTGTTTATGTAAAAAGGACAGACCACAACCACGATCTGGCTATTTTGGTTGGTATCGTTCCACATTTAAATGTGATATAAGTTATATATATATATATATATATATATATATATATATATATATATATATATATATATATATATATATATATATATATATATATATATCAGTGTTGTTGTTGTATCTCAAGATGCACACCAGTAATGTTTTTTAAGGCACATAAAAGCTTCTTAAATGCACGAATTAAACCTGAGGCCTAGTCTTGGCTTAATCTAAGCCCTGTCTGTGAAACCAGGCCTTTATTTCTCTCCCTCAGATTTCTCCGAAACCTGTGAAAGCAGCTCTGGCTCCATGTCTGTGTCTCGCTGTCAGCTCTTTGAGGCTGGTTTTCCAGCTGATGTCTTACACCTCAATGATCCGCGCTGCAAAGGAACGGTCCGGAATGGCAGAGTGGAATTCAAGTTTGATAATGATCAACACATCTGTGGTACAAATCTTGTGGTAGGTTTAACCATGTATAATTTTCAAGCATTTTGACTTATTTACCCTGTGTGAAAATTGGCCATGTATGGGCACTTCTTCCGGAAGAGTGCACACAACCCCAGAGCATGAGCACGCTTTGGAAGTCATCACCACCCACAAAATCAACAATGTCACCAAAAAACTGTTTCTGGTTGTGAAGGAAAGATAACCTTGTTTAGCTTTCCAAAGAATCCAGCGTTTAAGGAACAGTACACAGTAATTTTTTTCCGGGCAGTTGTGGTAATGTGCTAGAAACAAGGTCCAGTTTGACACTGGATTTGCAGACTTTTTGACACTGAAAGATGGAGGGGTCCCAATGATAAAATATCCCGATCATGAGTCGAGTATTGTTGGCAATCGGCACATAAGTAAGATTGGCAGATTGTGTGAGTTATGTACCCTTTAAAAATATCCATAGCTTTGTAGCTCCTGGGAATCTCTGAGACTTTGAGAAGGTCTGTAAGGGTGCTGGAAAAAGCCTAAACAAACCTTCCGAAAGACTTCTCTGTGTCTAAAACTGATTCAGTGGGTGCACAACATCATGCCACAAAGAGACTGGATCTTTTGTCCACCATTAATATGTAACGCCATTATTTTACTTTACTGATACAACTTTTGGCTTTTTAAATATTGCTTTATATATTTTTACATTTTTTAGAATTACAAAATAATATATTTATTGTCCACAGGCTAACGGCACCCACTTCATCTATGATAACTTTAATCTGCGGACACCAAGGTCAGAGAAAAGCATGAAGCTTTCTGTCAGCTGTGTTTATCCTCAAACACAAACATTTTTCATGAATGTGAAAAACAACCCATTGGAGAGGTGTGAGTCAAATACAAATTCTGACTTCAGTCTTATTTATAGTAGTAGTTCAACTAAAATATAGACATTTTCTCACCCTAATATTGTTTAAACCCTTGTGTCTTTATTTGTTCTGTGAAAGAATAAAACATTGTAAAGCAATTACTCCTCGTGGAAAATTTCAAGCTTCAAAAAAGATGCAAGCATGGACTGTTTTACAAGTCCTCTGAATTGTTCCCTAGCTTTGCGTAATGAGCTTAAGAAACCATCCGAATCATGATCAAATCTCTCTGAGTGGTTTTGTAAACTGGATTCCTTAAAAAGATCTGACTCAAAAGACCAACTTACTTACGATTCGAACATCACTACTCCTCTGATCAACTCTTATGAAACTAGTAAAGAGAGCTATTGCTTATGGCAAAATTGGACTATTAAATATTGACTATTTTAATTATGCTTTTATGTTGCGATTGCATCTTTTTTTGAACCTCGAAAATGTTTACCTTTATGTTTAAGTAAACTTTTAAACATAAAAAACAATTGTAAAAAAAAAAAAAAAAAAAAAAAAAAAACCTTTCCCCCTATTTCATCAGCATTGTGCACAAGACTCTTCCCGCTGGTGAAGGCAGATATCGGGTCCGGATGATTCCATATCAGGATGAGGAGTTTATCCGGCCCTTCACTGGTAGAGTGGATGCAGAGCTCGACCAGGAGATGCATGTGGAAGTTCGTGTTGAGGGGGTCGACAGCCGCCAGTTTGCCCTGGTGATGGACACGTGTTGGGCTACACCTGAGAATGATCCTGATTACAGCCTCCGCTGGGACCTCATCCGTTCAGAGTAAAGCTCTGCTTTTTTTTTTAGGATTGCCTGAGATATAAAGTATCTCAGGATATCAAAACAAAAGCTTGAGATTCCTAGGACTGTTTAATTGAAAAACAAAAATAAGACAATTATTTGTTGATTGTCATTATTGATTTTCTCAGGTGTCCCAATCCAGATGACGACACAGTGGAGCTCCTGAAGAACGGCGTCTCCACATCCAGCCGTTTCTCGTTTGGGATGAAAATCTACACTGCAAACTCTGCGAAGATTCACCTGCACTGTACTGTTCACCTTTGCCTTCTGTCAAGCAATCGGTGCTTAACGGTCAGTTTACTAAACCTCTTATAGTGAAAATGTTTTATGAGCAATTGGTAACAAATATAATTGATCACTTTTAAAGGAGTACTTGCGCTGGGAAGATGAATCTGCATTTAAACTGGGTCATCAATGCTGTAGAAATTTGAAATTATTTTTGAATTTGGTGTCTTCTAGACTGAGAAAAGACAGAAAATGTATTTTTGTCCCAAGGGGATGAAAGACTACAATTCCCAGAATGCTTTGCTGCTCTGTGAGGCCATTCCCAAAGCCACCAACTTGATTACTGTGACTGAGTTAGAGAAGACACTACAATTAAAAACTGAACGTGTCTGTTCAATATAATGAGTAAGTTGCCGCGCGAGTCTCACAGACCTGAGCACTAACTGCAGGAGTGAGATAAATGAGCTGATGAGCTCGTGATGAGAGCTGAGGTAATCGCGACTACACTTGCGGCATACATTCACAACGCGAGTTCAGTCTGGCGCGTTTCAGGTCATGCCTTTGCAAGCTTAACTTTCATAGAAATTAATTTGAGAAGTTAAAAGACTTACATTGCTCACCATAGCTCCGTTTAAATGAGTGCCTGTAGCTGCGCTGAGCTGTGAGTGCGATCTCCATCCTCATGCGCAGGTTCAAAACATGCGGAAATGGCTCCCTCTGCTGGCTGTAGTCTTTAGTCTTTGGCCAAACAGTCCTCCTATGATGTAAAAATCGTCAATTTGCATCATAGGAGGAATTTTTCCAGAAATAAAATGCATAAATCTCTTGTCTCAGGGGGATATGAGGGGGTGAAGCACAATCATTTGAATATACTCCAGGGTTTCTACTGATACAAAGCCACATGCTAATCGCTGAAGTAACCCTTTAAATATATACAATTATAGTTAAATTATATATTAGAACCAGTAAATAGATACAAAATAAGAGAAAAAATGTGTAATTAAATTACAGTTAATGAAAATGTTCATGATTACATTACAAAAAGTTGTAATTATTTTGTAAATTACAAAATACATTTGAATATTTTCTGTAAAAGGCTAGGTTATGTTGAATAATATGTTGATTTGCCTGTTTTTGATGTGCACAATGCCTCCTGCTTTTTTTAAATAACGTTTCGTAAAACAATAGACTAGGCCAGTGTTGTGTCATAGCTGTAGGTGTGGCGTTGGGGGCGGAGTCAGCGAGGGGGAAAACAGTCCATTCCCCCACACCGGAAATGCATGGCGCTAACCCAGTATAGCAGAATAGATTTAGAATCACTTCAACGAGCGGTGCTAAATAAACAAAGCAACAAAACCAAAGCCCGTTAAACTAATCCCCTCCCTCTACACTAACTGAAAAAAAAACAAAAGAAATCTTCATCGCTCAACACGCCGTAACTAAAGCTTCACTGACTAAAACAAAAACATGCAGGAAGTTGCATCCGCTGCTTACCTAATGTGTTTAACCGAGAACTTTACTCTACGTGTGTGCAAGATGCATGTCACGTGACATACTTCCCTTTTCTCTATTCTCCGGTCTGGCACCGTATCGAACAGGTACGACGATCTCTGGAAAAACACAACAAGCAAAGCGAACCACCACAAAGTCAGTAGCTTCAAACAAATGACACAGCCAACAAACACAGATCAAGCTCCCCCCCCTTCTGTTCCACCAGGTGTCCTTTATTGTGAAGCACAGTTGATGATTGTCCAGTTCCATGTCCATCATAATGAATGATCTCGATCAGCAACCAATCACAGCACCTAAAACTGAATGACAGAGTAGAACAGAAAAGAGAGACAAGCAAACCATAGCGAAGGGGAGAAACACAACAACCAATAACTAAAAGGGGAGGGCAGCTAATTAAATCACGTAACAATCCATATCTCACAACCCTACGGTATAATAATCTAGAATTGTGTGTTTTCTCTTCTATCTTTTTTTTGGAGGTTAACCCTGCCTGGTTTAAATGTTTGAAAATGATTAACAGTTGAAAACATTTGTTAGAAATTTAGAAACCTAATTATTTTTATAAAGTAATCGAAATAGTTACACTACATATTATGTTTTAAAAGAGTAACTTGTAAGCTGTAACCTATTACATTTCCAAAATGACAGGTTCCCAACATTAGATCTTTGATCAAATGCTTCAGTGTCAGTGTATGGCTGCTAAAATACCTGTTTTTGCTGCCCTCTGCTAGAGACTCTCCTTTGTCTCATGTTAGTTCAGTGATATTTAACAGGGATTCACACAGCTGGATGTTGCTCTTTCCTCCATCAGGACTGTGCCTCTGGACACCAGCGGAGAGAGGGCAGGTCTCTGGACTTCCATGACAGTGCTTCCATATCCATGGGTCCTCTGGTGTGGTCTGGAGGGAACACAGGTGAACATTTCCGTCATTTTAATCATTTGTAATAAAGGTTTCTGATGATTGATGATTTTCTGATTTCAGTGGATTATATTCCCTGTCCACAGATGAGTTTGTCCCAGACCAAGTGAAGGAATCTGAGGCTTCTTGTCTGTGTGCTTCTCTGATGCTGTTACTTGTTCCTCTGATGAGTGTCCTGACACACTTTTAGTTTAGTCCCACAAAACAATGTGCAACATTTGACATGCATATTTTCTAATGCCATATCAATGATTGTGGAAGCCATTGGTTGTGGGTTTCTAAATGTTTCTTTATTGCATTACTATTACTTTAAATGGCATAATTAATTAGTTATTATTGGATAATTTACTTTAATTGTTATATACTACACCAATTTTATTTTACTTAAGAAGATGTGGTACAATCAGAGCCGGATTAAATAAATGGACTACACTAGGCAGGCTGCATTTTTTGGGCCCCCCTCCATCGATGGTATTTATAAATTGAAATCTGAAACTTACCAAAGTTACTAATAAAAGTTAATTCACATTTTACATAGCCTGTTACAAATTGGTTATGTTGCATATTAAAAAGTCTATCAGACTATTTTTTGATATTCATTATTTATACGTCATTACACGGCTATATTAAATGCTATTAAATTATCCTCATCCATTGGTCCATCCATACGTTTATATTATTTGCTCTGTTTACATTTAATCAACACATTTAATTAGGATTTTCTGCAAAATGCAATAGCTTACTGTGGTAACTTGGCATCGGAAGAACCATTCCGGGAAGGAGAATGTAGAGAAGTGAGTTTAATAACAACAACTCTTAGCACAGGGTTGACATACACACACGGGTTCTGTCACAAGCCAGACACACTTCCTAGAGCATGGGGAACTTCCAACTTAACATAAACATATATAGCCCCCTAGTGGCCACAACTGGAACTAACTGAATTGCACTCGGTCTACTACACTTACAACATTTATAAATGTTGTAATTGAGAACAAGAAGGCAAACATGATCCCTTCACATTCATCAAGACCATTTAATAATAAATATAAGGATGGAGGATTTAAAGACATTCAAGAAGAAATATAGGATTTTGAATGGACTGAAGCATGTTTAAAGGCGCAAAAACAAATCATAAACACGCGGCTTAAATTACAGTATAAATAATAATAATAATGTGTTCGATTTATATAGCGCTTTTCAAGGTACTCAAAGCGCTTTACATAGAAGGGGGGAATCTCCTCAAACACCACCAATGTGCAGCATCCACCTGGATGATGCGACGGCAGCCATATTGTGCCAGAACGCTCACCACACACCAGCTGATTGGTGGAGAAGAGACCGAGTGATGAAGCCAATCAGGAGAGGGGGATGATTAGGAGGCCATGATGGACAGAAGGGCCAGTGGGCAAATTTGGCCAGGATGCCGGGGTTACACCCCTACTCTTTTTCCGAAGGACATCCTGGGATTTTTAATGACCACGGAGAGTCAGGACCTCGGTTTAACGTCTCATCCGAAGGACGGTGCTCTTTGTCAGTATAGTGTCCCCATCACTATACTGGGGCGTTAGGACCCACAGAGTGAGCGCCCCCTGCTGGCCTCACTAACACCTCTACCAGTAGCTCCTAGTTTTCCCAGTTGGTCTCCCATCCAGGTACTGACCAGGCTCACCCCTGCTTAGCTTCAGTGGGCAACCAGTCTTGGGCTACAGGGTGATATGGCTGCTGGCATATCAAAATGGTTGACAAGGGTTTATATAACACCTGAAAAACTCAATCACATGTCTAGCAATATTCCTGATATGTACAAAATGCCAAAACTATAAAGGAACCCTATGGGAATGTTCTGATTTACAGATGTTCTGGAAGGATGTCATAAACTGTTTGTCAGAATGGTTTAATCTTAAAATACCACATTGTGCCAAACTTTGTGTACTGGGAATATTTTCCGCTACATCTTCGGGCCGTGTCTCCGGGCTTGGTTCGGCCTCTGCTGACTCGAGCAGGTACACAGCTGTCGGAGGGCTGCCCGACAGAAACTTCTGTAAAGCCTGCCGCTGTCTCTTCTTTTGTTCCTCTTCATTTTTTTCTTTTTAAGTTTTGCCGCACCCGAAAGCATCTTGAATGTTAGCCTACTCAAAACACACCTGCCTGCTAGCTTTGTTGTCCCGCTCTGACCGCGCTGATGTGTCCTCGGACTTAACTGGCTGGCGTTAATGTGACGTGATGTAACAGTCTATATGGTTAAGATAAACATCGTCACTATTTTTAGTTAATTAATAAATACTGAAATCAATTTTAGATAGGAAATTTGTATATTTTATAATTTTATTTTTTTAATTTTTTTATTAGGCTATTATTACAATTTTTTTGTCCCTCTGTCTGGGCCCCATCCCGCCAATCGGGCCCTAGGCACGTGCCTAGTTTGCCTTTGCGTTAATCCGGCTCTGGGTACGATAATAATAAAGAGAATCTGATGTTGAATGTTTGTTCATATTATTGAAGAACATTAATTTGGTTATTCCTGGTTTATTTTCCCCATCTATAACTTTTATTTATGTGCTTGTGTAGGCCAAAATGGGGTGTGTAGGGATAAGGGGTTAATGGACTTAGGTAATACAGATGGTTTTAACCTCTTAAGATCAGGAATAATTTTGTTTTACAAAGACATGCTTTCGTGATCCTGTGTTAATGTTTAGATGACTGCAGGAGTTTCACAGCAGTCAGAGCATTTTGGACGTTAAGCCTCTGCTCTGTAATCGAACTTGCAGAGTCTGCTATTTAGAGGGGTCATGAAGTTCATTGTTTGGTTGTTTCATGATGTTTCCTAAGGCACACGTATAATGTTAGAATGCTTTTTACATCAAAAGTTTTTAAAATTTATAAATAAAAGGCATTTTGGTAACACTACAATACGGTGCACTAATACGTATTAATTCATGCTTAACTAATGCACAGATAATCATGATGAGGTAATGTATTACTAATGGTGAACTAACCTATTTATTAACGATTACTGCATCAACTAATGAAGATTCTACATGATTAACAGATTAAGTAATAATTACAGTAAATTGTTATAAGATAAATGTATCATAATGTATTAATTCCTTAATAACATATTATATGAACTAATAATGTAAATGAACGTGTTAATTACCAAAACGGGTCAACGTCATGTATTTCAACTTCCAGTCTGCTTTAATTAATCATTAGCTAATGATTTATAAAGGTATCATTATGTTATGACTTTACTTGTTGGGGCACATGACTACTAACTAATTCAAAATGAATTCAAAACCTATAACCACAATTACATATGAGTTAATCAATTAGTTAATAGTCATGTGCCCAAACAAGTAAAGTTATAACATAATGACACCTTTGTAAATCATCAGCTAATGATTAATTAAAGCAGACAACTGGAAGTTGAAATGCATGGCTTTGACCCATTGTGGTAATTAAAATTTAAATGATTAGTTAATATGTTATTAAGGAATTAATACATTAGGCTATTAAATATTTAACTAATAACTATTTAATGATTACTTAATCTATTAATCATGTAGAATCTTCATTAGTTGCTGATGCAGTAATCGTTAATAAATGGGTTAAGCCTATAGTTCCCTAGAAAGACTGCACGATTTTTAAACTCGTCGGGTCACTGCTCTTTTCACACTGCATGACTATCTGGGGTATCATTCAGTCACTGCTGTGTTCACACTGACCGATGGTTTGACGACAGAGGAGTTCACACTGCATGACTGGACAAGAGGAAGAATCGCAGACAACTCTCTCTCTCTCCGGTGCACAAGTTTCCCAACTGCTCGTGGGATGTGACAAGTAAAAAACGTGAGATCACACGTGCGTCAGACCGGAGTTCTCTCGTGAGACTTGGAATTGTTATTAAAAATGATAAACTGCACAATGTTTGCTTCAAACTGTATGTGCGCTGATTTGTGGAGAAAAAGAAAAAAAGATTATGGCGGAAGAAATTGTTGGAGAGACAGAGGGAGCCAGGATTGTGTTCTGCAAAGACAGTTTGAGGTAAATAAATAATTTTGTAATGTGCTGCTGCTGCTGCGGCTGGATGTGCAAATGTTTGGGCTTTGTTTCTGTTTGATAGAATTGTAAATATATCTATTAAAATACTGATATTCTGCTCTATTACTCCTGAACCTCCCACTACCCTGTGTGAGGTGACCTAAAATGGTAGATACTACGCTCCACTAGGGGGCGCTGCTGATTAGCGTGGCGGCTTGTAGCTGCCGTTCTTAAGGAAAATGAACAAGAGAGACTGTTCGTTGTCGTCACGAAAGTGATCTAGTTTCTGTGACTGTTCTGTTGAGTAATTCCAGTAATAAAGTGAATTCATGACATGAAGTGACTCTTTCACCCATCGGACAAGACTGAGGCAGCGGAATGGCTAAGTTTCAGCCTCCGGAATTGTTTGACTTCACCCGGCCTACGGCGTGGCCGACCTGGAGACAACGTTCTAGCCGCTATTGGATAGCTACTAAGCTAGACCAAGAAGACGGTGATGTACAAGTGAATACGTTGTTATATGCAATGGGCAAAGAGTCGGAACCTATCTTTAGCACTTTCACCTTCCCATTCGATGTTGATGACTACTATGACGAAGTTTTGAGAAAGTTCAATGAACATTTTGTGCCAAGGCGGAATACGATACATGAAGGTGTTTCCACCGCCGCTCACAGCTTCAAGGGGAGAGCGTGGAGGCGTTTGTCAGACAACTGTATAAATTAGCAGAGCACTGTGATTTTGGACAGACAAAAGATGAACAGATAAGAGATTGCATCGTGATTGGGATTGCAGATGGAGAAGTGTCACAAAAATGACAACTTGAACCAGACTTGACTTTGGAAAAAGCTATCAGTATCGCACGACACTCTGAGCTGGTTAAAACACAAAATACTAGCGCCAGAGCAACGAATGTTGAAGTGGGTGCCGTAAATGCATGTAAGTTCAAAAAGCCAAAGCAATACGACCAAAGGTATGCTAAAAACAAAGGCAATGAACATTATAAATGTGCACAACAGGCATCAAACAGAAAGGGCTGTACAAGGTGTGGGAGACAACACGAGCATGGTGCATGTCCAGCTACAGGGAAACGCTGCCGTAAATGCAATAAAACGGGCCATTTTGAAGCAATGTGTAAAACTAAAAATGTGAATGCACTTAAATCTACTGACTGCGATAATGATTAGGGCAGTACCTGGTTTTTAGGGGCTGTTGCTGAGGTGGTTGACAATGAAGAGGACAAATGGTACGAGGATTTAGAAATAAATGGCACAACTGTCACGTTCCGGATTGATACGGGCGCAGATGTCACGGTGATTCCCGAGGAGACATTTTTGAAACTGCAACAGCGCCCTCTTCTGATTAAAACGAAGTCGACATTCACCAGCCCAGGTGGAACACTGATTTGCAAAGGCAAATTCACAACTCACTGTGAAAGGTATGGAGAAACTTTTCCCTTTTGGATTTATGTTATGCCAGGCCCCTTCACAACAAACCTGCTGGGTCGTAAAACAGCAATCAAAATGGGACTATTGCGCAGCGTTAATGGGTCATATGATGACATTTTTGGGGACATTGGACTATTGAAATGTGAACCAGTGAAAATAGAGCTCAGGCCAGATGCTCAGCCCTACAGCATTGCTATCCCACGGCGCATACCATTCCCAATCTTACCTCAAGTGGAGGAGGAACTGAAACGGATGCAGTCCCTGGGCATTGTAGAAGAAATAAAGGATGCCACAGACTGGTGTGCACCCATGGTGCCTGTGATAAAAAAGAACAAGAAACCACGGATCTGCGTGGATCTGACTAAACATAACAAAGCTGTTAAACGAGAGAGATTCATTCTGTCGAATCTAGAGGACATTGCTCCAAAGCTGTCAGGTGCAACAGTCTTCTCCACTGTGGATGCTTCATGGGTTTTGGCAAATCCCGCTTGACGAGAGCAGTAGGAAGCTCACAACCTTCATTGCACCTGTGGGTCGTTTCTGTTTCTGCCGCCTACCCTTCGGCATTACATCTGCTCCAGAAATATTTCAGCAGAAAATGAGTTCTCTCCTCAAAGACCTGGCTGGCACAGTAGTAGTAATGGATGACATTCTGGTCTATGGCAAAGACATGAAGGACCATGACCGGAAGCTTCAAGCGGTGATGCAAATGATCAGAGCTTTAGGACTGAAGCTAAACAAAGATAAATGTCAGTTCCACAAATCTAAGATCCACTACTTTGGACACATCATTGGGAAGGATGGCATCAAACTGGATACTAAAAAAGTCAGATCCATCGCAGAGCTTCCCAGCCCGACAAACATATCAGAACTGTTGGCAGAGGATTGGAATGATTAATTATTTGGGGAAATTTCTCCCAGATCTTTCTACAACAATGCACCCCATCAACTCTCTACTGAAGAGCGACACCATGTGGACATGGGGAGAGGCACAAGAGAACACCTTCAATAAGGTAAAAGGAATGTTGATTTCAGCACCTGTTTTGGCATACTATGATGCAACAAGACCGACCGTTGTAAGTGCGGATGCAAGCAGTTATGGCCTGGGGGGTGCACTTCTGCAGGAGCACAATCAAGGACTCTGCCCTGTCGCCTTTTGTTCAAGGACACTGACAGAGACGGAGCGCAGGTACTCCCAGATAGAAAAAAAATGCCTCGCCAGCGTGTGGGCATCTGAGTGTTTCGGGAGATATCTACAGGGTATGGACAGATTTGTTTTGCAGACTGATCATAAGCCCCTTGTTCCGCTGATAAACACATATGACCTGGACAAAGCACCGGTTAGGTGTCAGAGACTTTTGATGTGCTTAATGAAATTCAATCCAGAAGCTATTCATGTTCCAGGGAAGCAGCTTATTGTGGCGGACACTCTGTCTCGTAACCCTTTGCAGGACTGTATTGTGTCCAACACTGAGGATGAGGTAAAAGCTTATGTACAGGCAGTGCTTGAGACAAGGCCAATCACTAGACAGATTAAACATGATAAGAGAGGCCACAAGCAATGATAACATTCTGCAAACTGTGATTTGTTACACAAATAATGGCTGACCCTCAGATGTGTCACGCTTCTGAGATAGTGGGAGAGTACAAGGATGTATTCCAGGGTATCGGTTGCCTACCTAATCAGTACAAAATACGGCTGAAAGAAAATGCAGAACCAGTTATCCATGCAGCAAGAAAAGTGCCATTAGCACTGAAAGAAAGACTGAGAAAAGAATTGAAATCCTTGATAGACAAAGGGATAGTGAAAACAGTAGAAGAACCTGCAGACTGGGTGAATTCTCTCGTCATTGTGGAAAAAAAGAATGGTGATCTGAGACTATGTATTGATCCAAGAGATCTGAATAAATGGATAAAAAGAGAGCAATATAAGTTGCCAACTAAATCAGACATCACAAGCGCAATGACTGGAGCACAATTATTTTCCAAGCTTGATGCATCATCAGGGTTCTACCAAGTTAAATTGGATGAGGAAAGTGCAGCATTGTGCACATTGCTTCCTACGAATGCCTTTTGGAATAGCCTCAGCTCCAGAGGTTTTCCACAGGACTATACAACAAATGTTCGATGGCATGGAAGGTGTGGGAGTCTTCCTGGATGATGTAGTCATATGGGGTGCTACAAGGGCAGAACATGATGAGCGACTGAGAAAGGTGATGGCACGAGCACGACAAACAGGACTGAAACTGAATAAACAAAAGTGTCAGTTTGGGGTGAGAGACATTACTTACCTGGGTGACAGACTGTCTGCTAAAGGAATACAGCTAGACCCTGAAAAAAATAAGAGCTATAAAAGAAATGCTGCAACCCAAAGAAAAGACTGAGCTGCAACATGCATTAGGCTTAGTCAGCTATGTAGGAAGATTTATTTCAAATCTGTCGGCTAACATAAAGGCATTGCGCAGTTTGCTGGAAAGTGGAACTGAGTGGCGATGGGAGCATAAACATGTGACTGAATGGGACATGCTCAAGAACAGCCTAGTTAAAGAACCAGTGCTGAAATTCTTTGATCCTGAGCTTCCAGTGAAAGTATCTACAGATGCTTCAAAGGATGGACTTGGAGCAGTTCTGCTTCATAAACTGGACTTGGCATGGTTTCCAATGGCATATGCATCACGAACGATGACAGAGGTGGAAAGAAACGATGTCCAAATAGAGAAAGAGACGTTAGGAGCAGTTTTGGGATGTGAAAAGTTCCATGAATATATTTATGGAAGAGAAGTGGTACTAGAAACGGATCATAAACCACTGATTGAGATCTCAACAAAGGCACTAGGAGATGCTCCCCCTCGCATCCAACGATTAATGCTCCGTCTCCAGAAATACAGTTTGACATTTGAGTTCACTCCAGGGAAGCACCTGGTGATGGCAGATGCACTCAGCCAAGCATCTTTGAGCCATACAGGATCAAGTAACACGGAACATGATGTACAGGTTCATGTAGACTGCATACAAAAACACCTACCAGTGTCTGAGGATAAATGGAGAGAGATGGCTGAAGCAACGGTAGACGACCGTGAACTAAAAGCTGTAATAGACAAAATCCACCTGCCAGGAGATCAGAGGTTGACAAATCCATATCAGAGCTTTAAAGACGAGCTGTCAGTTGTGCATGGTGTGCTCCTGAGAGGGGAACGGATTGTCATACCTACCTCCATGCACTCACAAATGGCAAAACTCATGCATGAGGGACACTTAGGCATAGAAAAATGCAAGAGACGTGCAAGAGTTTTGATGTATTGGCCACACATGAATAGGGACATTGAAGCACTGGTGCAGCGCTGCAAGACATGTCAGCGGCACAGGTACCAGCAACCTAAGGAACCCCTAATGGCCCACAGTAAACCTGAGGAACCATGGAGAAAAGTAGAAACAGACTTATTTCATCTGGCAGGGAGGGACTACCTTGTCATCATGGACTATAAGTCAAACTATCCAGAGCTGGCGATGCTGACTAATACAACAGCACAGCAGGTGATAAAACATACTAAAGTCATCTTTGCTAGACATGGAATTCCGGTGACTGTGGTGAGTGACAACGGACCACAGTTCAGCAGTCAGGACTACAGAGACTTTGCAGACACTTATGGGTTCAAACATGTAACCAAGTCCACTGTACCCCCAGTCAAACGGCTTGGCTGAAAAAGGAGTGCAGAGAGTGAAGTGGCTGCTGAAGAAAGCTGCTGAAACTGGAGAGGATCCTTATTTAGCACTGCTAAACTACAGAGCATCCCCTCTTAAATGTGGACGGTCTGAAATTCTCATGAACAGGAAGCTGAGAACACGGCTACCGTCAGCAGAGCACTTGCTTCAAAAGAGACTCGGAGATTATTCAAAGAAAAATATCCAAATCAGAACTTATGACAGGAATGCCAAGCATTTATGTCCACTGGAACAAAAGGATACGGTACGTGTCAGACGTGAAGGAAAATGGGGACCTGTAGCGAAGGTCATCAAAGAGACAACACCAAGATCCTACGAGGTACTTACTGAGTATGGTAACACGCTGCGAAGAAATCGCTGTCATCTGAAAGTGCCAGACACCTGTATTGAGAGTACAGATGTAGTTATCTATGATGGACTAACTGAGCAAACACGAGTAGAAAAAAAGTCATCAATCTCTACAGTTGTCATTGAAAATATCACAGAAAACTCACCTTCCACTGAGATGGGTCGGGGAAGACCACATCGTCACGCAATGAAACCTAAAAGACTGATAGAAGAGTGCTAAGTTTGGTTTGCAATAAATGTATTTTCTTGCATAGTTATATGCAACAAAGTTTTGTGCAGCTAATGCTAGAAATACGCTGCAAGATTGTGTTGAACATACTTGTTTTTTATGTTATTATGAGTAAGTGCTGTTAAAGTTGACAGACCTAATTTAAGTTATAGTAAAAAAAAGGGAGATACTGACTATTGTAACAGTTAACCACCAGAGGGCGCCGTTTAGCAGTGTTTTCATTATATTGCTTGTAAACGGATGAAGAACAATAAAGCACTCTGAGGAATGGCAGTCTGTGTGAATAGTATGAAGGTATTTTTGGTGCAAAACACCTGAACCCCTGTGAGAGTGAAATTTGTATCTGTAGAGCATATCCGCACATGTGTATCAATAAATCTGAAGTCACAGAGAAAAATATTTTAGGAGTTGTAAACTTGTAGCTTTTTTTTCTCTCTTACAAACACAACACAGCAGTTACACCTTCACACATTCTTCATTGCAGGTGCACAAATCCTATTCTATGAATCACACATGCAGAAACTCATACACTCACATTATTGCTACTATTGCTGCAGTGCAAATGGTGCAAAAGGCAGTTGAACACTTGTAGAATATTTGGTCACAAATGCATTAATTTTCTTGGATATTTTTCTAACACAATCACAAGTCCAATCACTACAACTGCTTGAATCTGCTGCTACGAGTCTCACGCGCCGTTTTTACGCCTTCAAATGACAAGTTCCGCGCGCTCTCACTTTTGCACCAAATACACCGAGAAATGTGGAGCAAAAGTGATTTGTGTATCTGTGGGGCAGAGAGCAGAGACTCTCGGCCAATCAGAAGAGCTCGTTTGTACGGAGCCCCGCCCCCAACGGGACATGGTGGTGGAAGATAGATAGATAGATAGATAGATTCTGTGATGTGAACTGAATTTTTCAATGAAGTTAGCTAAATATTTTTTCCTAATAAAATAATCCTATCAATTATGCAAAAATGTTATCAAACTAATTATAACAAGTAGACAAGTTTATGCAAACTGAATTTGGAGACACTATATTGTGTAACATTGAAGTTAATGACTGTTTTAGTAGTATAGGGGAGCGCGGGGCACAACCTAACACGGGGTTAGTTGTAACACGCATGGTTTAACACTTTCCACACATGCCAGGATGACGAAACTTTGTGTATTTACTAGTTGCCATATCAACACTATAGAGAAAAAAAATAAAAAAATCTTTGGAAGATATCATTGAACATTTATTTTACCATAGCAAAAGTAAATTTCATACTTGAGCAAATTTTTCATCTCTGTTTTTTGTGTTTATTTAATATAAGACAAATCTGATATTATTTGAATCTTATTTCTGTTATTCAACAGTTAAGATCGTTCTTTAATGCTGATCTAACAGCAGAAGACGCAAGCCATGGTTTAAATCCCAGTTGAGCAGGTGGGGTGAGCCCCTATTAGAACTACGCTATTATATTTTATACTTTTATGAATTCCTTTGAGAAACCATGAGAAAAGGGTAAATATGGACTGAGAGTCAATGTTCAGAAATTATTCTTTTTAAAAAAAACTATGCTGTATAGCTGTAGGCTATTAGAGATGTGTTTGTTGTCAAAATCAAAAATGTTTTTTAATGATAAAAAATGCCATTATTTTATTTCAAAAAGTTATTAATTGTATTTTATTGAGAAAAAAAAATATTTTAGTTTGATTTTTTTTTTCTTTTGTGATTATATCAAACTAGATTACACAAACTAAGACAGTCAAAAAGCGTTAGGTTATGCCCCCTCTCCCCTAACGCTTTTTGGGGGTTTGCACTTTGCTGACGGTCCCTTATTGCCGTCTCTCGGCTCGTTTTGAGGAAAATTGGGCTGTAGCTCGTTTTCTACGTTCAAGAGGTGTCAATAGTGTTTTAACAACGTTTAGAACATGAGTTATTGTTTCGGGAAGTTTGAATCTGAATATATTGGCAATTTTACCGAACTCGTTGAACTAAGCTGACTGTATTTCTATCTATTAAGTCCAAGTTCAAAATAAAACACTAACCGCTCCATTGTTAACATACTGAGCTGTTTGAAACGTCTATCTATCTATCTATCTATCTATCTATCTATCTATCTATCTATCTATCTATCTATCTATCTATCTATCTATCTATCTATCTATCTATCTATCTATCTATCTATCTATCTATCTATCTTCCACCACCATGTCCCGTTGGGGGCGGGGCTCCGTACAAACGAGCTCTTCTGATTGGCCGAGAGTCTCTGCTCTCTGCCCCACAGATACACAAATCACTTTTGCTCCACATTTCTCGGTGTATTTGGTGCAAAAGTGAGAGCGCGCGGAACTTGTCATTTGAAGGCGTAAAAACGGCGCGTGAGACTCGTAGCAGCAGATTCAAGCAGTTGTAGTGATTGGACTTGTGATTGTGTTAGAAAAATATCCAAGAAAATTAATGCATTTTTGACCAAATATTCTACAAGTGTTCAACTCTCATTGCATGGATTCAAGTGTTAATTCGCGGATGTGCAAAATTTGTCCGTGACTTCACATTTTTGATACGAGTGTGTGACTGCCTTTTGCACCATTTGCACTGCAGCAATAGTAGCAAAAATGTGAGTGTATGAGTTTCTGCATGTGTGATTCGTAGAATAGGATTTGTGCACCTGCAATGAAGAATGTGTGAAGGTGTAACTGCTGTGTTGTGTTAGTAAGAGAGAAAAAAAATCTACAAGTTTACAACTCCTAAAATATTTTTCTCTGTGACTTCAGATTTATTGATACACATGTGCGGATATGCTCTACAGATACAAATTTCACTCTCACAGGTGTTCAGGTGTTTTGCACCAAAAATACCTTCATAGAATAGTGCAGTCAATACAAGCTCTTCGGCTCTACAAGCCTGCTTCGAGTGCACAGACTGGACAGTGTTTCAGGACTCCTGTTGTGATATTGATGAACTTACTGACGTTGTCAGCAGTTACGTCTCTTTTTTGCAAAGACTCTATTCTCCCGAGTAAGGAAGTTAAGGTGTATCCAAACAACAAACAATCGATCTCTAAGGACATTAAAGATTTGCTAATCAAACGAAAAACTGTTTTTAATGAAGGTGATGTGAATGCAGAGAGGACTGTGAGAAAAGAGGTATAAAGTAAAGGTATAAGGAAAAAATGTAGGCATATTTGAGAAGTAATAATTTAAAGAAAACCTGGAATGGTACGAAAACATTGATTGTGTCTAATGAGAAAGCCAACAGAGTTGTCCTGGATGGTTTTTCATCTGATAAACATTTGGCTGATGAATTTAATGTATTTTATTCTCGATTTAACAATTCAGATTTTGATGATGAAATAGAAGGTATTAGGGCTATCACACAGGCAGCTCCATCCATTACAGTTGACAGTAGTACTGTGGCTCACCAGATCAACAAGTCCAGGGCCAGATGATATTTGTGAGCAATTATTAACGCCGCATTCACACGGGGCGTAGGTGTTAACGCTACCCATTTACTTTGAATGGGTGACATCATCCGTTGCTGAACTAAATTGTTGAAATTGAAGATTTCTCAACTTTTCAAGCGCCAGCACAGGCATCATCCAATCAGATCGCCGTATGCAAATATCCCAGAGCAGACTCTAGCCAATAGCGTTCATTTAAAAGGCCGGTGAATGAAGAACGAAAAGGAAGGAGGAAAAACGTATTATTGTGGTGGGTAATCACCCGGTCCTTTACGACAAATCTCTATTTACTTAGCGGGACACAAACCGGAGAGACCAGGCTTGGAAGGAGGTGGAAGCAGAGCAATCGGGGGAAATGCGTACAGAGGCAGCCTCGGCCACTCCTGTACCATGGCGTCCAGCCAACGACCAGAGCACGAAGGCATCGCCGCGTGACTTTGATCGTGCGGAGTGGATTCCCCCTCGGGGAGAACCCTTTGGTTCTGAGCCACCACTGCAACGGCCTCATGTTCAGCAGGCCAAAAGGTATCACGTTGGACGCAGCCGCCATGAGGCCTAACAGTTTCTGGAACTGCTTTACAGTGACAGCCCGGTCTAGCTTCAGTTCTTTCACTGCTACTAGGATGGACGCTATGCGTGTCGGCGATAATTGCGCCTGCATAATTACCAAATCCTATTTCACGCCTAGAAAAGTGGTCCTCTGAGCCGGAGAAAGCACACTTTTCTTTGCGTTTAATCTCAACCCCAATCTCGACATGTGCGCGAGAACAGCATCTCGATGCTGAACCGCCATCTGCTCGGAGTGAGCCAAGATCGCCCCCATTCATTCTTTCCTTTACACAGATTAGTTGTCCTGTTCTCTTTGCAGAAAACAGCCCTAAAGCATGTTTCCACCCCCATGCTTCACAGTAGAGATGATGCAACTCTGCATTCTTTCTCCTACAAACACGACAAGTTTTTACCAAAAAGTTCTATTTTGGTTTCATCTGACCATATGACATTCTTCCAATCCTCTTCTGGAATACCCAAATGCTCTCTAGCAGACTTCAGATGGGCCTGGACATGTACTGGCGTAAGTAGGGGCACACATCTGGCACTGCAGGAGTTGAGTCCCTGGTGGTGTAGTGCATTACTGATGGTAGCCTTTGTTACTTTGGTCCCAGCTCATTGCAGGTCATTCACTAGATCCCCTCATGTGGTTCTGGGATTTTTGCTTACCATTCTTGTGATCATTTTGACCCCACTGAGTGAAATCTTGCATGGAGCCCCAGATCAAATGAGATTATCAGTGGTCTTGTATGTCTTCTGTTTCTAATAATTGCTCCAGCAGTTGATTTCTTCAGACCAAGCTGCTTACCTACAGGTCTACAGGTCTGTAGCAGGTTTACCATTTTGTTTCTGGTGTCCTTTGACAGCTCTTTGGTCTTGGCCATAGTAGAGTTTGGAGTCTGACTGTTTGAGGATGTGGACAGAGAGAGTGGTTGGTTGGTTTTATACTGATAACAAGTTCAAACAGGTGCCATTAATACAGGTAACGAGTGGAGGACAGACGAGCCTCTTAAAGTAGTTACAGGTCTGTGAGAGCCAGAAATTTCGCTTTTTTTGTAGGTGACCAAATACTTATTTTCCACCATAATGTGCAAAAACAATCTTTAAAAAATCAGACAAAAATGTGAGTTTCTGGATTTTTTTCTCTCATTCTGTCTCTCATAGCAGAAGTGTATCTGTGTTGAAAATTACAGGCCTCTTTCATCTTTTTAAATGGGAGAACTTGCACAATTGGTGGCTGACTAAATACTTTTTGCCCCACTGTAAATGTCTATAACTATAAAACGAAATGAGAAATTTTCACCAAAATTGACTCACTCCAAGGACACATTAAACAAATTTGTGCTTCTTGGTGGTGCTATAATGGAACAAAACATGAAATTCCCGTAGACTACAATGCATTTTTCAGCCCTTTTGCCTAAAATCATATTAAGGTGTGTTTAATTGCTCATTGCTGCAGTTGATCTGACACTCCCAGCCATTTTGGCATGTCTCATCTCCTTTGTGCTTGGCACCGATTACGGTTGCTTGCAGTTATATTTATATACGCAATTACTAAGTACAGTGTCTTCTCCTACAATTATTAGGTGTTGACAAATGTTCTTGTTATTTAAAGGGATAGGCCAACCCAACGACCCAGACTAAGTAATAATTCATAAATTCATAATTTCCTTAACCTTTAATGTCATGCCAAACCTTTTTACCATCTTTCTGTGGAACAGAATGTTTTTGTCATACAATAGAAGACACGGCAACCAAAACATTTTCTTAAAAACATATTTTGAGTTTTACAGAAGAGATAGTCATACAGGAGTGCGTTTCCCAAAACCATAGTTGCTAACTAAGTTTGCAACTTTGTTGGTTGCAATGCAATTTCCCATTGCCAGCCAACTAAGTTGCAAACAGCCCAGCTAACAAAAAGTTGTTATCAGAATGTTTTGTTAAAACTACCTTTAAGTTATGAACTTGTACACATTGAAAACGTCCAGTTTTTTGAATGTATTAAGAACGTTTTTTGTAGGGTCTCTGCGAATGTTATAGAAACATTCCATTCAAGCATTTTGAAAACATTACAAAAACGTTATTATGGAAAGTTCTCTAAATGTTTAAAATGCCCAGTTTTTTCCATGTATTAAGAAAGTTTTTTGTTGGTTTATGTGAACTTTATAGAAAAATTCCATTCTATCATCTTGAAAACGTTATGAAAATGTAATTAGTTAATGTTATTTAAATGTTTCAAATGTAGGTTTTTTTCCATGTATTAAGAACGTTTTTTCTTGGTTTATGTGAACGTTACAGAAACATTTAATTCAATCATCTTGAAAACGTTATGAAAATGTTAATAGCTAATGTTCTTTAAATGTTTAAAATGTGCGTTTTTCCATGTATTAATACAGTTTTTTCTTGGTTCATGTGAATGTTATATAAATATTCCATTCTATCATCTTGAAAACATTATGAAAACGTTATTTCTGGATGTTTTTTTTAATATTCAAAATGTCTAGATGTGTTTTTCCTAGGTTTATGTGAACGTTAAAGGAACATTCAATTCTGTCATCTTGAAAATGCCTGCCATGGGAACATTTTTTATAAAAAAATATCAATTCAAACAATAACATTTGAGAAAACATTACTACTACAAGAAACAACAGCAGGCTTTTCATAATGACAACACTCTTGTCTCGTCAATTTATTAAACTCACCATCATCAACATCTCTGTATCGTGTACGTTTACAGATAAGTCTTCGAGCAGGCTTGTCTTTACTCTCCAAATTTGATGAAAACATGGCATGCTGAACTTTTCGCTTGGCTTCAGCATATGTCTCTGTTATGAAAATATGTACAGTAAAGTATTACGTTTATTAAAAAAAAACTGGGGTCCAAAAATATAAGCTATGATGCAAAAAAAAAGGATTATACCCGTTCATGTCAAACTACATTTGATCTGTTTGAGAAACTTGACAAATCACTGTGTGTGTGTGTGTGTGTGTGTGTGTGTGTGTGTGTGTGTGTGTGTGTGTGTGTGTGTGTGTGTGTGTGTGTGTTTGTGTGTGTACCAGGTCTGTGCAGGCCTAATGTTGGAGATGGACAATTCTGCAGACAACGGCAGATTGAAGACACTTTTCTTGAGCAAACAGTTAAACATATACAAAAAAATATATTTTAAAGTAATGTTCAAATGCGTACACTTTACAAAAAGTACAGAGAACTTTCATCAAGTATATTTTTCTAAAATATATATTTGTAGAAAATAAAGTTAAAAAAACTATTATCTTAAAGTGTGTTTAAAGTTGTACTGTGACAACATTATGCTAATATACTTTTTATGTTAAGGTGACAATTATATTTTAACTACTGAAAACCAGGACAATCGGCCCAGCAATTAAATACTCAAATGATACTCGATTTTCAATACATTTAAAGTATGCCCCGTCTGTATGGATATACAATTTTTATATTAGGGCCAGTGTTCTGAATTCTCCATGTTCAGCATAATACCGGAGATGCGCACTGAATCAGCGCTGCACGTCACAGACTATTGCGCAACCTGCGCAGCTGCGGAGCTTGCGCTCATTTAATACACTGAGAATATGCGTAGCGTTATAGAGCTGCATCCGCCATTCCGACGGGGAAGAAAGTTCGCTCGCTGGATTGCTCACACTTTAAGGACATTGCATGAGTAACGGACAAGTAAGTCCAGTGTTATTTGAATATTAATGTTACATTGCAAGTGTATTCATTGCAGAAACTGTTTATAAGAGTTATTCATGTATAGCCTATTAATGCGATCTGTTTACCTCAAGTGAGTTATGTGCTGTATCATGGGCTGTCAATTCTTTGAAGTTTAATACAGCAATCGTTATAATTGTATGAGGAATAAGATACTTTGAGTTTATTTGATCTAGCATGTAACACTTAGGTGATCTGTATGTTAATTATTATTTCTCTTTCATTGTTTAGAAAACCTTGCACATGTCCATCTATGTTGATGTCAAAGCATTCATTAAAAGGCTATCATCTGTCAATGACTCTGAGTTCTCTGACAAGAACACTGTGGCGGTCAGCGCACATTAATCCAGCTATATACTAAATCGTAACATGGTCCTTCGAGCCGGATCTGACTACTACAGAAATGTCATTGCCCAATGATAACCCGTCCAGTCCAGATCCGCCAGAAGGGAGACCAGTGAGACAGAGTAAGCTTCCTCAGCATCTGGAAGACTATGTTATGGACTATAATTTTCCAAGAGCAACTAGTCCCCCAGCTGGTGTCAGAGCGTTATCTTCGCCGAGTATGTCTACACCAGTACGTAAAGTCGAGCAAGACCGAATAATGGATAAAATGTCCCTGAGGGAATTAATGGAGAACATCAATGCAGCTGAGAGGGAGGAGTCAGCTGAGATTTCACAGCTTACAAGCCGACTGTCACTTTATGAGAAAAGGCAGCAGCATCGACAGGATATGTTAAGACGTATTAATGCCTTCCTACTGGAGGAGGAAGCAGACAACCTTTCACTCCAAGAAGCAGCTATAGCATCTCAGAAGGGAGCACTTTCCCCTGAGCCAGTTCATAACATTACCTCGACTGCTCCACACACCACAAAGACACCAGCTGACTTTCCAGACTCTCAGCCTGATATAATGAGCCCTGAACAAAGGAGAGACGAATTCTCTCCGATTGCACAAGTTCCAGTTATACAGAACGTTGCACATAGTTCAATAAGAGCTCATTCCACCCAGCAAACACTTCCACTGAATGATGTGAGTTGAGTCCACTCAATTCCATCGTCATGCTTTGTGTCTCCACAACCTCCTACAGCTCCTTATACAGCTCTACAAGGACAGTTACTCCCACACCGGCAATATGAAGATAAATCACCTCCTGGAATTAAAAGGTATATAAAGGTTGAGGGCGCCCCCTTTTGGTCTCAGCAGCAATGGGCCACTAATCCTCCATCTGCAATGCATACGACGCAACAATCTGTACCTTCTGTTTATGCTGATTGCCATCCTAATTATCCTGGTGCTGACTCAGCACAGCCTAGATATGCTGGTGCACATAGTGTTCACTACCCAGCACAAGTAACTTGGCCCCAGTATGCCAATTGTCAAGCAGCTCCTCCACCTCCCATTAACTTATATGGAGCCCCAAAACCTTCCATACCAGACTTTGCTGTAGACAGTGAAAGGGAATTTGCCAATCTGAAACTAGCTCTGGATAATCTACTAGACCCACATCCTGAGCTGTCAGAGAAATACAAATATCATGTGTTGCTTGAACATCTTAAGCTCCCAGAGGCTCAAATGATTGGACAGTCTTGTCGACACGAAGCTCAGCCATATACAGCAGCGATGCAGGCTCTACAGTTGCACTATGGACAGCCACATCAATTAGCACAGAGCGAAATAGCAGCCATACTCAACGCTCCAGATGTGAAGGTCGGTGAAGCTTTTAGTTTCCAGTCATTCGCCTTAAGGGTTCATCTTCTTGTGAGTATGTTGCTGTCTCTGGAGGGCCCGAGAGGCATTGAACTCAGCTGTTGTTCCCATGTAGACAGGCTTCTCAGCAAACTGCCCAAATATCTCAGGGACAATTTCATTGAGTTTCTACAGATGCAAGGCAAGCTGAATGTCACCAGCCTTAATCCATATAATCTCCAGGACTTTTCTGGTTGGCTGCAGGGTAAAGCTCAACAACAGCGTCTGTCCAGTAGACTAGTTGAACGCTATCAGAAAGAGAAATACTCTTATTCACTTCAGGGAAGGGCTTCAACTCGATCAAAGGGACAGAGCAATTCAGTCTACCATGGCACAGAGCCACAAAGCGTCAAAGCACCTAAACCGGTACCTCCACCCACTCAATGGAAGAAGTCCAAAGTCCATTGTCTATTCTGCCACAGCAAAGAGCATTATATAACACAGTGCTCAGAAGTAAAGGAGCAATCTACAGACAACCTCATGCAATGGATAGCAGAAGGGAAACGGTGCTGGAAATGTGGCCGTTCTCACTGCCCGGAGGACTGTAACCTAAAGAAACCTTGTGGAATCTGTGGGGAGATACATCTCCAGGTCCTCCATGGGATTGCTGAAGAGCGAGCCAAGGTTAAGCCTACCAGTGCACTAAACAGTAGGATCTACCTCACACCTTCAAGTCCCTCAGGCCGAGTACTACTGAAAGTTGTGCCTGTGCTTCTACATAATAAGGACAGAGCAATCGAGACCTTTGCAATATTAGATGATGGAGCTGAACGTACCATGCTGATACCTGCTGCTGCTCAACAGCTTCAGCTGGAAGGGAAGGAGGAAACTTTAGCCTTACGTACTATCCGTCCCGATGTCACATTCCTGGCTGGCTCAATTGTTACCTTCGATGTGTCCTCCAGAACCAAACCAGGAGTCAGATACAGAATCCACAATGCCTTCACTGCAGATGGATTAGATCTAGTGGAACAGAGCTACCCAGTCAAAGCTCTACAACGACGATATGCGCACTTGAGAGATATTCCTTTGCAGTCATTCAAGAATGTTCTGCCCCTGTTGCTGATTGGCTCAGATAATAGCACTCTGATCACAGCGGTAGAAACCGTTTATGGAGGCACGGAGGTTGGGCCAGTCGCTGTCCATACAAAACTAGGCTGGGCTCTTCAAGGTCCCGAAGGTCTTCCAAATCGAGCAACCTCCACTCATCAGAGTTATTTCATTACCGCTTCAGCAGCCTATGATACCCTCTACAGAGATGTTGAGAGATTGTGGCAGCTAGATTCTCTACCTTACCGCAGTGAAAAACTGTTAACTTGTTCGAAACAGGACCAAGATTCTATCAAGATCTTAGACAGCAAGACCTGTAGGGTGTTAATTGATGGAATTCAACGCTATGCCACTCCCTTGTTAAGAACTGACGATTCCCCATAACTGCGTGTTCCTCAAGAAGCTGTGCTTGCCAATCTCCGCAGTACTGAAAGGAGACTTCAAGATCAACCAGAGAAGGCAGCTGCCTATCAAGGTGAGATGAATAGACTAATTCATGCAGGTTATGTCAAGGAGATCACGGCTAAAGAAGCTAATGAATCTGAAGAATCCTGGTATCTGCCACATCACCTCGTCTACCACAATGGAAAGGCACGTCTGGTGTTCAATTGTTCATTTGTATACAAGGGTACTTCTCTCAATGAGCAACTCCTGCCAGGACCAAACCTGGGACCATCCCTCCTTGGAGTCCTACTGCGATTTCGACTGCACCGTGTTGCGATCAGTGGAGACATTCCCACTGAGCATGCGACGTCTGTGGACATACAAAACAGGTTGATATCCCGTCCGTCCGTCCAGGCCATGATCTAAACGTCCATTGACAGCCAGAACTAGTCGAATAATGACACTAAGAAATTCTGTCCAATCCGGCCACAATCTAAACGTCCACTGACCGCCAGAATACGTCAAGAACAGACGTTCGTACTGGCTATAATCTGGACGTCCATTGACATCCATAATTAGTCGATAAATGACGTGAAAAAAGATGTCCAATCTGGCCACAATCTAAACGTCCACTGACAACCATAACTAGTCGACAACAGACGTTCCTACTGGCTATAATCTGGACGTCCATTCACATCCATAAATAGTCGATGAATGACGTGAATAAAGCTGTCCAATCTGGCCACAATCTAAACGTCCACTGACAGCCATAACTAGTCGAGAACAGACGTTTATACTGGCTATAATCTGGACGTCCATTGACTTCCATAATTAGTCGATGAATGACGTGAATAAAGATGTCCAATCTGGCCACAATCTAAACGTCCACTGACAGCCATAACTAGTCGAGAACAGACGTTCATACTGGCTATAATCTGGACGTCCATTCACATCCATAAATAGTCGATGAATGACGTGAATAAAGCTGTCCAATCTGGCCACAATCTAAACGTCCACTGACAGCCATAACTAGTCGAGAACAGACGTTTATAGTGGCTATAATCTGGACGTCCATTGACATCCATAATTAGTCGATGAATGACGTGAATAAAGATGTCCAATCGGGTCACAATCTAAACGTCCACTGACAGCCATAACTAGTCGACAACAGACGTTTATAGTGGCTATAATCTGGACGTCCATTGACATCCATAATTAGTCGATGAATGACGTGAATAAAGATGTCCAATCGGGTCACAATCTAAACGTCCACTGACAGCCATAACTAGTTCAGAACAGACATAAATTACAGGCTGTATCTGTCCAGAATGTGGTCAGTTGCTAACATAAACTGGCTGGCAGACACCTTGCATATAACGACTTATAACTGTTACAACTCCTGGAGCGACGCTGCATGGAGTTGGTGCCAGCTAAGTGTGTCCATGTATGCATCTTGTATATATAAATGTTTTTTGTACCCCTGTTAGTATCACAGTTGTGTATTGCATTCAACATTCTCTCCATAATTAAATTACTTTTGGTCACATAGCTCTTTTAAACTTTCACTTAAGGCAGTCAGCTGGGGAAAGCAGTGGCAGGATGACTTACTGATTTTATGATCTCTGAGAGGTATAGAGGATGCAGGCAGGTTAGCACAAATAGACAGATGAAATAGTTCCTCAAACTCAAGGTCAGGAATAAAAAACAATATCAATGTCAATAAATAGATTTTGGCTATGTGAATCTGATGTGATTTTTGGGAACTAGGAATATGGGGGACAAAGGCAGACGGTCAGTCCAACGGACTACATTTATTCTAAAGTTTTAACCCCTTAACATCTGGTAACATTTTTGGGATTTCCGCCTGGATTTGTCCTACCCAAATTGAAAAGCTTCCCATACACACATACAGTGGTCTAAGTTCAAAATTGGGTGTAATTGTACAGTAAACCCTTTGAAGTTACATAAAACACTGGTTAAAGTTATAAACATGTAAGTATATGTTGCCTAAACTGTAATAATCCCACAAAAAATTTGTCTGTGTCATGTTATTGACTCAAATGGATCTGAAGGGATGACCCGCCGCTACCCGTGTCTGCAGGGTGCTAGAGTTACACACTTTCAAAAATGAATTTATAACCAACAAACATCAAAAAAGTGTCTCTTTTTGGGGATTATTACAGCTCAGAAAACATATACTTACATGTTTATGACTTTTAGCAGTGTTTTATGTAACTTAAAAGGGTTTTCTGAACTTAGACCACCGTGGGAAGATTTTTAATTTGGGTAGGCCAAATACAGACGGAAATGGCACCAGTGTAATTTAGTGTAAATACATTACTTTGTGTAAAACAAATGCCAAAGTAATGCATATCTTCAGAAAGTATAGAGGCACTAAGCTTTCAAATGGTACCACATATGACATCATAGCTTCTCCACAGACATTTAAAATTTGAAAGTATATGTATGACGATGTCATTCTGGACCCTATTCTAGAAAAAGTGATTCATTTATTGTCTTTTTTAAATTCGTCATTGTTTGAGGGTGATGAGTAACTATATCCACTCATATATTGGGCCTTAAGTTCTCTCTGAAGGCCTGGGGTTCCAAAAGAGCATCTGTTTCAAGCTGTCAGGAATAGACAAAGACATAGCACAAAATTCTGGGCCCTGTAGAAAAGCCCCTCCCCACAGCCACTGCTATTAATTGCAGGCCCAGTCCGATTTCTACCCCGACACCCCTGCACTGTAAAAAAGTTTTTATTTTATTTTTATTAAACATTTTAGTTAATACAATGAAGAAAATTGATTTAGTAAAAAGAAACTCAAAATATTATTGTATCTGAACCACATACATTTTTAAAAAATGTTGTAATAATTCATTAAAATAGCACAATGTGGCATGTTTCATAACAAATAAAAAACAATTACGCAATATGCTTACAAAATCTTTGAATAATATTTGAAAGGGTGATGTCGATTCTCCAATTTTTTAATTTATATAAATAATATAATAAATTTTAAAATATATAATAACATACACACACACATATATATATATATATATATATATATATATATATATATATATATATATATATATATATATATATATATATATATATATATATATATATATATATATATAATATAGTGAAGCAGATGTTTTTCAATCGGAGTGTTTGTGTGTGTGTGTTCCGGTTACAACAAAGATATTGTGATATCCCTCCCCTGTGAAAAAAAGTGATACCTTTATGGTGATAATTATAATTAATAATTAATAATCGGGACTGTGTCAAGTAGACATTGTTTTGAATACATTTTAAACCTTTTATAACATAGTATTGAGATTTTTTTTATTGATAAAACATGGTCGGAAGAATATTTCTCCAGTTCTGTGGCGGACGGATATGACTGCAGTCCGCAGGCCGCAGCAAGCTCCGCAGTCCGCACCTGGAAGGCTGTTTCACACTTTCCCGCCTCGTGTTGCACTTGCCATCACTATCAAGAAGTTTGTAAGTATTTTGTAATATTGGTACTAATAGCGAATGATTCTCGCAATGTTATCATAAAGTTTTTCGGTTGGTCCATCTAACGTTCGGTCATTCAAAAAAAATTTCCCTCGAAATGGACATGCTTGCTAACCAGGTAAAATGTTAACGTATGTGTCCACGCTAACATAGACAAAAAAAATGAGGAATGGGTTGGACGATCAGGCTATATTGTCATATGAAATTAAATGAAGTCACTAAAATGTTACCCATGTTAATTAATACCTCCCCTCCTTCTATCTTCTCTCTTTTATCAGAATCCCTCATCAGAGCAGCTAACAGTTAACCAAGAGAAGTGAGTATTCGTCCTCTCTCAATGTAATTTCAACACAATAAGTATATATATATATATATATATATATATATATATATATATATATATATATATATATATATATATATATATATATATATAATATATATATATATATATATATATATATATATATCATTTTCAGATTACATAATGTGCTTACATAATTGCAAAAGGGTTCTCCAATGTTTTCTCAGTTAGAATGTGCCTTTGGAACATTGGATGAATGGTTGCTGATAATGGGCAGTGTCGATATTCATAATCATATTCATCATTAATCTATCATGTGATTGCAATAGACATACAATGTATAAAAATTAAATAAATTTTGTGAATTCTAGGATTCGATTTTGAATCTGAAGAGCTTGACGTTATTTGAGTACGAATCGATTTTGTGTGTAATCGATTTTGACCCATAGTGTGTGTGTATATATATATATATATATATATATATATATATATATGTGTGTGTGTGTGTGTGTGTGAATTTATGTAAATGGTAGACACACATACGTGTAAATAGCTGCTATAACAAAACAACACAAAACCAACAATATCTGCCCTTTATCGGCAGATATTGCACATTGATGATCAACAATCTGCATATAAAAACAGGACAAAGCATCTCTAGTGTGTGTGTGTGTGTGCGCGCACAAAATATTTATTATATAAGGATAATAATATTACTGGATTTTGTTTTGACACTTGAAACTTTGTTAGATGGCTTATTTAAGAATGTGGAGAAAACGTAAAGCAGACATCAATGCACTTCTCCAGTCTGACGACGACACAGAGACAATTGATAACACATTGACGACGCATGACAGAGAGGAAACAACCAATGATGAGGGTGGTAGCAGTACTGATGACCACAGCACCATTGTGACCACTGATGGTTCAGACTTTGACACCGACATCGGAATGTGTGACTCAGATGTGGAGATTTTGAATCCCGAGCCAGAGGCCCAAGTTAGAAACCTAGGTGATGACTTGCGAGAGTGGAGTACAAAACACCAAATCACTAATAGGTCCCTAAATGAATTACTGCAGATTCTAAGGGATCATGGACATGTACTCCCCAAAGATTCACGCACATTACTAGCCACTCCTCAATTCATTGACAGCCATTCAAAATGCAATGGACAGTATATTTACTATGGCTTGGAGGGGGGCATTTCCCGTGTACTGTGTCAAAATGATGCTTTCAGACGACAACACAGTACGGTCAGTTTGGATGTCAACATTGATGGACTACCAATCTTTAAAAGTAGCAAAATCCAGTTCTGGCCAATACTGGTGAAATTTAGCAATTTCAATCCATTCATTGTGGCATTATACTGTGGGGAAAGCAAGCCTGAGCCCCTTGATGATTATCTCCATGACTTTTTGGAGGAGTTCAATAATCTCCAACAGAATGGCCTGGTGGTTCGTGACAAAAAGTATGCAGTAAATATTCATACCTTTGTTTGTGACGCACCGGCAAGAGCATATTTAAAATGCATTAAAGGTCATACTGCATATGACAGTTGTGAGAGGTGCCAAGTGAAAGGCCAGTATGTCGAAAGAAGAGTCGTCTTCAATCAGCTGACATCCACCTTGCGCACAGATGAAGCATTTAGTCAGTTAGAGTATTCTCGCCATCAAAATGGGTCCAGCCCTTTAATAGCTGCTGGAATTCCCTGTGTCAGGGCCTTTGTTTTAGATTATATGCACACAATTTGCTTGGGTGTTGTTAGGCGGTTGTTGGTGTATCTGACTAGAGGCCCAAAACTGTGCAGGCTCTCTGTGAGACAGAAGAGTGAAATCTCACAAAAACTGAAAATGCTACGAGGCCATATGCCCAGCGAGTTTGCACGACAGCCCCGTGGCCTTCAGGAGTTAGACAGGTGGAAAGCCACAGAGTTCCGTCAGTTTCTCCTTTACACGGGACCCATAGTACTCAAAAATACTGTCTCCTCACAGCTCTATGCACATTTTGTGACACTGAGCGTGGCAGTATCCATCATGCTGGACTCAGATGACAGGACAAGAGCTGCCTATTTGGATTTTTCTTCTGAACTGATGAGGCACTTTGTGTCTAGCTGCCCTGCACTGTATGGAAAAACATTTGCTGTGTACAATGTGCATGCCCTGTTACACATCCATGAAGATGTCTCGCATTTCAGGTGCTCTTTAAATGACATATGTTGCTTTCCATATGAGAATTATTTGCAGCAGATCAAAAGATTGGTCAGGACTGGCCAAAATCCATTAGCGCAGGTGTCCAAACGCCTGGTCGAAATTGAACATGCCCAGGGGACTTCCAGTGCACAGTCTGAGGTAAAGCCCCAAATGTACATTTCAACAAAAAGGAGAGACAGCTGCTTCCTTTTGGAAGATGAGAGGTTTGCTTTTGTTCAAGAGAGGAGGGGAGATGGGACGGTTGTTTGCGATGTGATAAAACAGAGACACACTGTCGACCTGTTTGACAAACCATGTCTGTCAAAGCTCTTGAACATTGCTTACATAGGGAATGGCCGTAGATTCCAAAGAAAAGAGCTCAAGGAAAAAGACCTTAGTCGAAAAGTAGCCTGTCTACCTTACAACAATGGCACCGTCATGATTCCTCTGCGGCATGGCATTGAACATTCATGTTGAAGACTGGCAAGTCAAAAAGTATGTTGGAAATATAATTTAGCACTTTGAGATTTTGTTTAATATAAAGTGCATTATAAATAAAATGTATTATTATTATTAAATATACTGTGTGTGTGTGTGTGTGTGTGTGTGTGTGTGTGTGTGTGTGTGTGTGTGTGTGTGTGTGTGTGTGTGTGTGTGTGCATGTGTGTGTGTGCATGTGTGTGTGTGTGCATGTGTGAATAAAACATAATTTTTTTATTATATTAATTTTTGTCGCAGGTTATGCTTTTTGTCAAAGCTGTTTGGACTGAAAATGGGAAGGAAATGGAGGGGACCATCCCTGATGTCTGGGTTAATGTAGATGATAAAACCCTTCGGTGGCCAAAAACGAGGGCAAAATATTGTTTTGAAAACCATGTGGCCCCTAAGGATGACTGGGAAACGTTCCCATTGATAAAAGTGAAATTTACAGCAGGTAACCTCTTATATTTTGAAACAGTAAAACAAAATGTGCTTTGATGACATAAATGCTGTCTTTACAGAAAGTCTCCATGAGTGCGAGGAATATAATGAAACCAGCCAAGCTGAACAATATGAAGAAGAAGATGAAGAGGTTGTAATCCAAAAGAGGATGAAAAAAGCTAAAGCATTTGCAGATTTTGTTGAAGGTATGTCCCTAACATTGCCTTAATAGTGAAATCATGCATCCTCGCGTTACAATTGTAATTTGTTTTATTCAAAGGATCTGACCTGTCTGATGCGACTGCTGAGGGAGAGGGTGTAGAGAGGAAAGGAGGTACAGAAATTTTTCTTGTGGCATTAATTAAATGTGTATTGAAACATTGCCTGTGCTCAGTACAAAATCAAGTACACTGTAAATAATTTTGTATACCCCTTATTTACTGATCAGATGCCAGTCCTAAAATTCCAGTCTTTCCCATCCCACCAATCAAAATGTCAAAGAATGGTGAGTTGTTGCTAAGATGACCATGCACATTTGAATCAGATTCAAATATTAAGGTAAGTATTTGTAATTGTATTACATTTTGTCTTTGTTGTCATTTGGTCGTGACAGATAAAATAGTGGTGAGTAGAGCTGTCAATCTTTCAATTTAATTACGTTCAAATTAAATTTTTCTTTTACTTTTCAAATATTTAATGCTCAAATGCAGCCTGAAATTCACTATTATGCATTGTCAACCTTGTAATGAAACATTATCTAACAAGTGTATTGAAGCACCTCTCTTGTAAAGGCGAATGGGGGTCGGTTAGCACAATTACAGCATGTTTGAAAGCACAGTCGAGACTATTTAATAAACTAACAATAGCGTTAGCCACGATGCTAATTTCTGCTGTGCCAAAAAAATTCAATGATCACTAAATAAACCTTTTGCAATTGTCTTTATAAAGATTTATTTTCTTCCAAGAAAAGAGTCATCAGTCAAAACATAACAATCCTTTGGTTTTTATACTACTGTGATCACACAATATTAGGAAAATATCAAATTGCAATTACTTGGGACTGTTATTGCGATTGTGATATGAATCATGATATTGGAGGGAATGATAATTTTTGTATCATTTTTCTCATTGTAAAATATATTTTTTTTTAAAAGATTGAAGTGTGAATTTTTTTTAAATGTGAGGATCTGTACCAAACTAAATATTTTTCCTTTAGTCTGTAAGATACGATTTAGGCTGGGATGTCTGCAGCACCACAATACTTTATTTTAGATTGGTATGACATATTTTGCGTTAAACAAATATTGTGCCCCTGCTGTAATTTGGATATTGCACTAGTTCATATTGCGATTTTGATAAAATTGTCATTAATTGCGCAGCCCTACCTACTACTGATCATAACTGACTGTAATTTCTGATTTGGTTTGTTTAGGTACACCCAGGTCTGTGGACCGGGACAGGTCAACTAGTCGTGAGTACAGCCCTTCATTCCTGAATATTGCAGGCAGGTCACTAGGACTATTGTTCATGACTGACTGATGTTTGTGACTGATGTTTCTGCCTTCCATTGCTTAGGTACATCCAAGTCTGTGGACCGCGACAGGTCAACTAGTCGTGAGTATAACTTTGTATTTTTAGATGATCAAATCAGCATGCAGATCAGTAGCACTATTGATCATGACTGACTGATGTGTCTGCTCTCCATTGCTTAGGTAAATCCAAGTCTGTGGACCACGACAGGTCAACTAGTCGTGAGTATAACATTTTTTATTTTTGGATGATAAAATCAGCATGCAGATCAAATTGCACAATTGTTCATGACTGACTGATGTTTCTGCTCTCTGTTGCTTAGATACACCCAGGTCTGTGGACCACGACAGGTCAACTAGTCGTGAGTATAACTTTTCATTTTTGGATGATAAAATCAGCATGCAGATCAAATTGCACAATTGTTCATGACTGACTGATGTTTCTGCTCTCTGTTGCTTAGATACACCCAGGTCTGTGGACCGCGACAGGTCAACTAGTCGTGAGTATAACTTTGTATTTTTGGATGATCAAATCAGTATGCAGATCAGTAGTACAATTGTTCATGACTGACTGATGTTTCTGCTCTCTGTTTGCTTAGATACACCCAGGTCTGTGGACCGCGACAGGTCAACTAGTCGTGAGTATAACTTTGTATTTTTGGATGATCAAATCAGCATGCAGATCAAATTGCACAATTGATCACGCTTGACTGATGTTTCTGCTCTCTGTTGCTTAGGTAAATCCAGGTCTGTGGACCAGAACAGGGCAACTAGTTGTGAGTACCGCCTTTCATTCCTGAATATTGCAGGCAGGTCACTAGAACTACTGATCATGACTTACTGATGTTTCTGCTCTCCTTTGCTTAGGTACATCCAAGTCTGTGGACCGCGACAGGTCAACTAGTCGTGAGTATAACTTTTCATTTTTGGATAATCAAATCAGCATGCAGATCAGTAGCACTATTGATCATGAAAAACTAATGTTAGTTTTTGGTTGCACAGGTTCGTCCAGGTCCAGGTCCAGGTCCAGGTCCAGGTCCATGGGCCGGGAAAGTTCAAGTAGTTGTAAGTATAGCCAGTCACAGTTGGCTTGTCTTATTGCATATCAAATCCACATAGGTCATTAGTACTATTAATAATGGCTAAATCTGGATTGCACAGGTTCATTTAGGTCTGTGAGCCGAGGCAGTTCAAGGAGTCGTGAGTATTGCCAGTTATATTTAGCTTCTCTTATTGAATGTCAAATTTGTCACGTTACACACACAAAGGAAAATGGCGTGAGGACTAAAGTGCAGAAATAAAAGATTTATTTACAAAAATAAACATAAAACAAAACCCACGAGGGGGCAAAATACATAATCAAATACATGAACTGAAGACATACCACACAGGGACCCGGGAGGCATAGACGAGACATGCACCGATCCAACCAAGACTGACAAACATAAGGAGCTTATAAAGGGAAGAAATCAAAAGGGAATCAGGGAACACAGGTGGGGCTAATAAACACTAATCAGATAACAAGGGGGAGGGATCAGACAATGACACGAGCACATGCTCAACATAAAACCCACATGTGCACACAAGACAGGACAGGCATGTGACAAAATTAGCATTAAGAATACTATTGCTATTGGACTGACTAATGTTGGTGGTTTGGGTTTATCAGGTGTACCCAGGTCCCAGGCTGGGGAGAGCAGGTCCATAGATGGTGAATGTCATTGGTTGTATCACTCAAGGCACATAGTACACATGTTCTAAATTTATTGATCGCTTCACACTTTTTTTTTCCTGCTTAGGTCTTTTACATTCAAGGTACCATTACAATACGGCTGTGCCAACCACATTCCCTCTGTCAGAAGCGAGTAAGTACAAAAATATTATATTGTTGTATTCATGTAAAACCCAGACTAATTACTTATGTTTTATAGCATTGCATTATCTAACTTTTTTTTTTTTGGTAAATCAGACTTCCGGTTTACATCTTGTTGCTTGGGAATTTATGACATTTAGTCTAGAACCATCCCTTAATCAATTTATTTTATTTTTTAATGAAAAACGGTTACGGTTTCCCTGTTGAATAAAGTGTTAAGTAACTAATTGAATAGTTATACATTTTTTTTGGATTGATAGAGCAAGTCAAGTCACCTTTATTTATATAGCGCTTTTTAAAATGTAGATTGTTACAAACCAGCTTTAGAGTGTTAAACAGGAAAACAATGTAACAGAATTTTAATCAGCTGGACAGTCACTGTGGAGAAAACAGTGACGTCATCAGCTCATTTTAATTGTCATATTTAATTGTCAATGCAGGCAGATCAGTATGAAATTTAAGTACCTCCAACTGAGATAGCCACAACACTCTTTTACTGAAAGGCTGAAATGGTTGTTGTTATTAGAGAACCATGATTATATTGAGTAATAATTTTTTTTCCGTAATTTCTCATTATTGCTAGAGTTCCAGAAAATCGTACTGACAAAGCTGGTTACTCTCACTGATGAAGTCAAAAAATTGCAGAGGAGCGTACCGCACTCTGGAATTGAAATAACAAAGATGGACACCTTGGAAGAGTTCCAGAGGGAGGAGGCTTCTCTTCTGGAAACGCACAAATTTGAAACCTTGGTAAGATGTTTTCGACCTCTAATACCAAATGGGGTTATGCGGAACGCTGAGTAGGGCTGGACGATATGGCCAAAATTCATATCACGATATTTTTTTTAATTTTGGTCGATACGATATAATTCCGATATCGATATGAACTATATAAAAGCTTTAGAAAAAACTACTAAGAACTGCCACATAGGATGTCTGTACCTACAAACTTCTGAAAAATGTATTGGCCAAGTCTATGAATAGTCCTCCTATAAAATATAATATTTTAGAAATAAAACCAGTACAAATAAATTAATGTTCACCTTTTATTTGTATTTAGCCTTTATATGAAAAAGAAATGTGAAATCAACATCAAATAAACATAAGACTCTCACTTTATTAATATTAATATCTTTAAGTTTAAACTATAACATAGGCTGATTATATTATTCTTAATATAGATTAAACAAAAGTGATTCAGCCAGGATTCAGCCTGACTCAGAATATTCTAGCGGATGGATCTTCTTCAGATGGTGGATCTGCTTCACAGCGTAGGCTACAGTGCTCCTATGCCGCAGACGCAGTTTATTGAGCATTTTCTTTTAAGTTTTAAATTTCAGTGAAGAACAATTCATAGCGCTCTATTTTTCATTTATGCAAAATTATAGCATATATTTAATGCTGCATTTATTTAATTAAAAATGCAGTAAACAACGTAATACAGTGAAATATTATTCTGATCTACATCATCTGTTCACTACGTGAATATATAGTAAAGTGTCCTTTATTTCTGTGATCAAAGCTGAATTTATCATCATTACTCCAGTCTTCAGTGTCACTCATCATTCTCATATTAGGATTTGATGCTCAACAAACATTTATGATTATTATCAGTGTTGAAAACAGTTTTGTTGCTCATGATGCTCCTTCACTGCTTTCATATATTGTCGCAATCGTCTGACTGTCGATCGTCACCTTTCAGCTCATAACGATTTGTATGTATATGTAACGTCCTTCAGCTGCAGCTCCAGCGCGACAGTAACGTTAGTTCTGCGAATCCGCTTTTGGACTTTCTGTGAGAGAGCGTCCTCCTCATATTTAGATACGAATAAAATGACAGGTCACGCATAGATTATTTTTGGTCTCTGAAATTAAATCTTGATGTATTCACGTTGGTTTCTATGTATACACTTGCCCGTGACCTCAAGAAGCGCGCAATCAACCGAGGTTAGAGAAAGCGGTCTTTAGCGTCCCTGTTAACTTGGCCGCCCTCGCTCCAGGTAACGCCGTTTGGAATCCCGCTCGGAGCGGGTCGACTAGGACCGGGGAGACCCAGTAAAAGTGCGGGGGACACGCCGAACCACTTCCACCCCACTGAATTAACGTTAGTCTTTCTTCTCTTATCAACTACCGTATTTTCCGGACTATAAGTCGCTCCGGAGTATAAGTCGCATCAGTCAAAAAATGCGTCATGACGCAGAAAAACAGATATATAAGTCGCACTGGACTATAAGTCGCATTAGGGCAGAGCTGGAGACGCGCGCATGCGAGCACGCGAGCATCCGCGTGCACTCGCTCGTGCCCGCTTCACTGCATAACCCGAGCAGAAGAAAGAAAGTTTGAAGTGAGTGAGAAACTTGTAAGGGACTGGCGAAAAGCAGAGGTTACTTTAATTGTGATGAAGAAGAAAAATAAATCTACTTGCGGACTGTAAGCAAGATGGCCAGAGCTGAAGGAACGAGTCCACAGAGGCTTGAACTCTCTGCCGGGAGAGGCTCTGCCGCGCGAGACGAACGCTGTGAGACTCGTTCTCGGCTGCATGTTTTACTACATGCTGTTTGTATTTTGCAGAATAAGATTTTCTTTATGGGGGCATTTTGTTTGTGTTCAGTCTTTCTAAGTTGTTGTCTATAAGTAAATATTAGGCTACAGGAGCAGCATAGAGCGCATTCTCGCGGCTATATGTTTATTCTTGTCAGTCAGTATGAATTAAATTTGATATATAAGTCGCACCTGACTATAAGTCGCAGGACCAGCCAAACTATGAAAAAAAGTGCGACTTATAGTCCGGAAAATACGGTATTTCTTTCTCCTTACTTGTGGAAGTTCGTTCAGTCACATTTGTGTTGCGGTCAGGGAAACTCTTTTTGTAGCTAAAACTTGCCGCGTTGGATCTATCAGCCTACTACTGCTGAGCACTGACTGCGTTTCTGTGGTGTACGTCATCGCGCAAGTAGCCAATCATGTTCTGCTCTTTCTGACGGCTGCGCCCTGCCTGAACGTCAGTCAGTGAGGAATGCTGTAATATATTTATCGAAATATCGGAAATGTGTTTAAAAATCATATCACCGTTATTGAAAAAAATTATATCGCGATATATATTGATATTGAATTATTGTCCAGCCCTAACGCTGAGTGTTCGAACCGGAAAACAGGTCGCTTTTCACTTCAGTACACATCTGCAGTGGTAGGTGATCTCTTGGGTAACTGTTAAGATTCGCTTATTACAATAAAATTTCTATTTCTGATCAAACTTTAGTGTATTTATTTTAATTAAAATGTTGGAATGTTAAAATATCAGGAACGGCAACATCCGAGCAAGAAGTTTTTGTTGTGTGCCGCGCTGTGAGTATTTTTATAACACTAAGAAGGCTCGACACAACATGAAACTTTGCTCCAATTATCACCAGGGACTCTACACATGAACTCCAGCATTGAGAGCATTTTTTGTGTACACAGTTCACTTATAGGTTTTTAACCAACTCCCTTTCGCAATTGGAATAATCATGTATTTTATTAATACTGTATTAATAGTGACAAACTAATATAACTGAATTTCCAACATTTTTCCCCCTTTTGATTTGTCATAAAGAGATAAGGTGATATTTTGGTCAAATTCTATTTGCATTTTTATATTTTACCTACTGATACAATTTGTTGGAAAATATTTGAACAAAGCTTTCAATTTTCTCAAGACTAGGCCAGATGGATGCATATAAATGTTAAAAATCACAGTTTTTCAGGGCAGCAAAAAACTGGACCACACTGGGTGAACTTAGTTTTTTTTTCTTTCCATACCATGTTTTCAGCTTTTTACCTTTAATATTTTTACATGTGTATTTTTTATTCATAGGTTTGTCAGCTAGCAAGAGTGGGGGGGAAAGATGTCAAGGACTGCACGCACAAAGTGATGGACAGGTATTTACACATTTACTCAACAGACATAGGTCTTTAGACATTTGACCAAAACAATTGATCCTGTTAGTTCTGCTCTGCTTTGGTTTTCTTGTGTACCCAATTTGTTTTCATTTGGTGGTTTTCATTTGTTTTTGGCGATTTGGATAAAAAATATCTTGGTGTTTTTGGGCTAAATGGTGATAAAAGATAATACTGTATATTGTATTTTTTTTAATGAAAATTGATAAATATGTTGATGTAAGTCAAAGCCACATGTGAGATGTCATACGCACTTATTTAAACCGATTGTCATTTAAAATGGAATGCAGATGTTTACCTCCCTGTGTTTCATTCCCTATGTTGAATAAAAAAGCCCTATCTCTTGTATTCTAACAACAATAACAGAAGGATGTTATAATAGCATTTTTTTTTTTTTTTCTTGGATTGGATTAGGCTCTTCACCAATCAACTGATGACCCTATTCAACATGAAGGGGAAGGGCAAAAAAGACAAAATCCCATTTGAAGACAAGAAATTGTTTTCAGCAATAAAAGGTTAGCTTAATTATATGGTCATTTAAAAAAAAAAATGTATGTGTGTGTGGAATGCTTAATATCAGCCCTGATGTAGTTTTTTTTATTCAATAACCATTTAATTTAGTTGATTTGCATACTCGATTTTCAAAAGTATACTATGTATCTGCTTCAAGCTAAACCACAACAGTGGCGTTTGTATTTATTTAACATGTTGTTTTTGTTTTTTGCTTTGTTTGTAGCTGCTGTCATGAAATGGGACACAGCTGCAACAGAGGCCCAAATAAAGTCTGCGGCAGCCGATCACCTGAAACATGCCCCCGGGAGAGTCGGGGGTGGAGGCTATAAATGAATCCTGTTGACTTTAAGAGCCACATTTTGTTAATTATGTTATGTTATACTGTTTTAACAGCATTTTATATATTCTTTAAAGGATAATTGTGTTAATGTATAACTTTACTGTTTTGGATTTTAAAATGTATAGTGTTAATTTATACGTTTACTGTTCGGGCTGTTAAGTTTTGGTCCAGCAGAAAAAAATAGTAATAAAAAATATACATTGAGAATTTAGTAGTTTATTTCTTGGAGTGGTCAGTTTAGTTGACATGAAAATGGTAAGCAGTTTATTGCCATTATAAGATATAACAATTCAGTATATACAGTTATTCAATAAAATATTAAATATTATCAATATTCTTTAAAATCTTATTTAGAGCTATGGTCTGCCATTGTTTTAAAAAAAATTACAGTTGCAACTATGCACAGTTGGGAGTTCAATGTCAGTATGGGTCTTTAAAAGTCGTTGACTTTTCTACTACAGAAATCGTGTCTAAAACAACTTTTAGTCTGGCTGCCTTTAGATGTCTAACGTCTTCAATTCACGTCTATACAATGTCCTAAAAAGACGCATAAAATGTAATTCTGGCTCCTGTGAGGACGTCTTCTGGAGGTCCAACAATAACGTTGGTAGCACGTCTAAACAATGTAATGAAAAGACGTCTAAAATGTAATTCTGGCTCTTGTGAGGACGTCTTCTGGAGGTCCAACAACAACGTCTGTAGCACGTCTTTAATTGACGTCTAAACAATGTCCTGAAAAGACGTATAAAAAACTTTCATTCTGGCTCCTGTGAGGACGTCTTCTGGAGGTCCAACAACAACGTCTGTATCACGTCTTTAATTGACGTCTGAACGATGTCCTGAAAAGACGTAAAAAAAAAACTTTCATTCTGGCTCCTGTGAGGACGTCCTCTGGAGGTCCAACAATAACGTCTGTAGCACGTCTTTAATTGACGTCTAAACAATGTCCTGAAAAGACGTTAAAAAAACGTTCATTCTGGCTCCTGTGAGGACGTCCTCTGGAGGTCCAACAATAACGTCTGTAGCATGTCTTTAATTGACGTCTAAACAATGTCCTGAAAAGACGTAAAAAAAACTTTCATTCTGGCTCCTGTGAGGACGTCTTCTGGAGGTCCAACAATTATGTCTTTTAGACGTGTTCTAGACGACTTTTTGCTCACTGGGTTAAGGGTATGTTTCACCAGGTTCGCCTGTTGCCTGAGGACAGACCCTTACTAAGATTCCTTTGGCGAGACTTGCAACGAGAGATTCCACCGCAAGTATATGAATGGCAGGTGCTGCCGTTCGGGACCAGCAGTAGTCCCTGCTGTGCCATCTATGCGCTACAAAAGCACGTCAAAGAACACCCACGCAGCACTTCTGACCTCATTCAGAATGTCGAATCCAGTTTCTATGTTGATAATTGTCTGGAGAGTCTACCTACTGCGGAGGCAGCCAAGAGTAGAGTGGATGACTTGCGTGCACTATTGGCGGATGGCGGATTTGAAATTAGGCAGTGGACGAGCAACCAATCATCAGTAGTAGCTCACTTACCATCTGATGCCAGATCCCAGGACATGGAACGGTGGCTGGAGTACAAACGCTGTGACCCTCAAGAACCCGCATTAGGACTCTGCTGGAATTGTAGAACTGACACACTGGGTTACAGATATCGACCTATCGAACATTCAGTACTGACAATGCGTACAGTTTACAAGATACTAGCGAGTCAGTATGACCCATTGGGTTTCATCACGCCTTATACCACCAGAGCCAAGATTCTCATACAGCAGCTATGGTCGAAGAAAAGAGACTGGGATGACCCAGACCTCCCTGCTGAACTGCGCGAGTCTTGGAATATCTGGGAGAAGGAGTTACCACACCTCAGCACAGTCTCAATCCCACGTTGCTATGTTCCTGAAGCCATGGATAGTTCTAGATTTGTGCACCACCTGCATGTTTTCTGTGACGCGTCGGAGAGGGCGTATGGAGCAGTAGCCTACCTCTGTACATCTGATGAGGGCATCACCAATGTCTCATTCATAATGGCCAGGTCAAAAGTGGCCCCTAAACGCCAACAGACCGTGCCACGGCTAGAGTTGTGTGCGGCGCTGGCTGGAGCACAGCTGGCAAAATTAATCCAGACGGAATTGTCTTCCTTCTTGCAACAGACCACCTTATGGACAGACTCGACAACAGTCCTAGAATAGCTACAGTCAGAGTCATGCCGGTTCAAGGTATTTGTCGGCACTCGCGTATCCGAAATACAAGAACTGACAGATCAGCGATCATGGCGTTATGTCGACTCACCTAATAATCCAGCTGATGACTTGACACGAGGCAAAACGCTTCTAGAGCTTACTAGACCTAGCAGATGGAGTAACGGGCCGTCTTTCCTGTTGCAAGCTCCAGATAAATGGCCTCAGAGACCACCCATCACTCAGCTACCCAAGTCTAACGAACTAAAGGGAATGACATTCTGCAGTTTTGCATCTGTGCCACAAAATATCCCAGATGTGAACCAGTTTGAATCATGGAAGGAACTGGTCGAAGCTGTACGTCAGCAATGCCACGGGGCGGCAGAGCCAAACCAGACTCACTCAATTAACAGCTACCGTGAAGCAGAAGCTATTCTCCTGCGAGCCTGCCAAGCACAAAGTTTTCCAGAAGAGCTTGTTTCACTAAGAGCTGACCAGCCTGTTCATATCAGCAGCAGACTCAGAAATCTAGCGCCCGGAACTGGACCAAACAATGGGTCTCGTCAGAGTAGGTGGGAGGCTACGGCAGTTACAGCAGGTTAGTGATCTTGATATCCATCCCATTGTCCTCGACCCTCGTCATCCAGCTACCATGCTTCTAATCAAAGACTATGATGAACGGCTGTTACATACTGGCTCTGAAAGGTTGTTTGCAGAAATCAGGAGACAGTATTGGATCTTGAGAGGTCGACAAGTCATCAAAAGGTACCAACTTCATTGCCCCGAATGTCAAAGATGGAGAGCACAGCCTAAAGTTCCTCAAATGGCAGATTTGCCAATGTCTCGCCTCCGCATCTTCCGCCCACCTTTCTTCTCAACAGGTGTTGACTGTTTCGGGCCATTTATCGCCAAGATAGGCAGACGAAACGAGAAGCGGTGGGGGGTGATTTTTAAGTGCCTGACGACACGTGCCATTCATTTGGATCTCCTTAATTCAATGGATACAGATGCCTTCCTACTGGCCCTCCGCAGATTCATTGCCAGGCGAGGTAAACCAGCAGAAATAATTTCCGATCAAGGGACGAATTTTAGAGGTGCTGACAGGGAACTTCGAATGGCATTCAAAGAATTGGAACCACAGCTTCAACGACAACTGACCGATTACCAGATTGAGTTCAAATTCAATCCCCCTAATGCACCACACTTCGGCGGGGCATGGGAGCTGGAGATTCGTTCTATCAAGAGTGCACTCCAGGTTGCTGTAGGAGCTCAATCATTGTCAGAAGATGTACTTCACACCATCCTAGTTGAAGTGGAAGGTATTCTCAATTCCAAGCCACTTGGATACGTGTCATCGGATGTGGCCAATCCTGATCCTATAACACCAAATATGCTTCTGATGGGGCGGCGGGATGCTTCTTTGCCACAAGCCGTTTATGCTCCTGAAACCATAGGACGCCGTAGATGGCGACATTGCCAGAACCTAATAGATCAGTTCTGGATCCATTACCTACGTGAATACCTGCCAACCCTTCAATCCCGCTACAAGTGGCAGCAGCCGACAGAGCCACTTGCACTGGATACCGTGGTAATGATAATTGACCCCAATCTACCACGAGCCCAATGGCCAATAGGTCATGTGGTGAAACTCATTCCAAGCAAAGATGGTTGTGTACGGACTGTTGAAATTCAAGTGCGAGGTAAAATATACACCCGACCGGTAGCCCGCCTTATCCCACTTCCAGGCCTGCCAGAAAATATGTTATGTCTGCAAACATGAAGAATTCTACTAATCAACACATTTGCTGCTCAAATGTGGGGGCGGCTGTTCTGAATTCTCCATGTTCAGCATAATACCGGAGATGCGCACTGAATCAGCGCTGCACGTCACAGACTATTGCGCAACCTGCGCAGCTGCGGAGCTTGCGCTCATTTAATACACTGAGAATATGCGTAGCGTTATAGAGCTGCATCCGCCATTCCGACGGGGAAGAAAGTTCGCTCGCTGGATTGCTCACACTTTAAGGACATTGCATGAGTAACGGACAAGTAAGTCCAGTGTTATTTGAATATTAATGTTACATTGCAAGTGTATTCATTGCAGATACTGTTTATAAGAGTTATTCATGTATAGCCTATTAATGCGATCTGTTTACCTCACGTGAGTTATGTGCTGTATCATGGGCTGTCAATTCTTTGAAGTTTAATACAGCAATCGTTATAATTGTATGAGGAATAAGATACTTTGAGTTTATTTGATCTAGCATGTAACACTTAGGTGATCTGTATGTTAATTATTATTTCTCTTTCATTGTTTAGAAAACCTTGCACATGTCCATCTATGTTGATGCCAAAGCATTCATTAAAAGGCTATCATCTGTCAATGACTCTGAGTTCTCTGACAAGAACACTGTGGCGGTCAGCGCACATTAATCCAGCTATATACTAAATCGTAACAGCCAGGACAGGAGCTGTAAATGTATATAACTCCAAAACGAAATGAGAAATGTTCACCAAAATTGACACACGTATGGGCTCACTCCAAGAACACATTAAACAAATGGTACGATTGTGCTTCTTGGTGACGCTATAATGGAACAAAACATGAAAATCCCATAGCCCTTTTGGCTAAATTAATTAAAATGTGTTTAATTGCTCATTGCTGCAGTTGATCTGACACTCCCAGCCATTTAGGCATGTCTTTTCTTCTTTGTGCTTGGCACCGATAATGGCTGCTTGCAGTTATATTTATATATGCAATTACAAAGTACAGCGTCTTCTTCGTTAACAAATGGTGTCAACCCAAACGAATAATTCATAATTTCCTATTGCAATTTAATAATGCAAATTCATAATGCAATTTCATAATTACCCTAATGTCGTGCCAAACCTCTTTACATTCTTTCTGTGGAACAGAATGTTTTTGTAATACAATAGAAGGCACGGCAACCAAAACATTCTTCAAAACAGCTTTTGAGTTTCACAGAAGAGTGAAAGCCATACAAGTTAGGAATGACATGAAGGTGAGTAAATGACAACATTTAATAGCAGTACATTTACTTTATGGCATTATATCTTAAAATCAGTGCTTTACACTCAAGTGCATTTCTATATGACAAACTCTATTACAGTAGCATTCCTGTATGTGATGCAATGGCGTCTAAGGGCCCGAAGATCACAGGCATCCAGTATGGTTTTCCGGCCTTGACCCTTACACACAGATATTGTTCCAGATTCTCTGAATCTTTGAATGATTATTATGCACTGTAGATGATGATAACTTCAAACTATTTGTAAATTTTCTCTGAGAAACTCCTTTCTGATATTGCTCCACTATTTTTCACAGCAGCATTGAGTAATTGGTGATCCTCTGCCCATCTTGACCTCTGAGAGGCTCTTTTTATACCCAATCATGTTGCCAACTGACCCAATAAGTTGCAAATTGGTCCGCCAGCTGTTCCTTATTTGTACATTTAACTTTTTTAGCCTCTTATTGCTATCTGTCCCAACTTCTTTGGAATGTGTAGCTCTCATGAAATCCAAAATGAGCAATATTTGGAAAAATGAGCCAATATTTGGCATATATTCTATTGTGAATAAAATATAAGTTTATGAGATTTGTAAATTATTGCATTCTTTTTTTATTCACAATTTGACAGTGTCCCAACTTTTTTTAGAATCGGGTTTGTAAATGTGAAAGTAAAAAAAAAAAAACAGATGTAAAGAACTTAACCCCATCCCTTTCAAAGATCGTATACGGCGGGCTTACTATTTTTCACTGCTCATTAAACATCACACGATTACTTTATCTGGACAAACTCAGTATCATCAGAAAGATTAAAGACACCAGCTTCGATTTTTGACCACTGTTTATGATAAAACTGGGTTGCAGTGACATTCATTTCTTAATTTATGTCAGGAGTGCATTATTATTGATCCATTATGAACGATATTTTGAACAGATTATCAGACTAACGTTCATTCTCTCTCGTCTGCACTGGCTCATTTGTGTTTATTAATGATAATTCTCTTCTTAATGAAATGCATCCAATATTAGTCATCAGGCGTTCATTTGCTCTCTGAGCTGTCAGTCATCTTACTGCTCAGCACTGCCCTCCGCATGATGCGCTCCTCCTGTGTGGACACGTCCTCTGTTACGCCCTGTGGACGTATAATGTAAGAAATGTTTCTGAGTAGGCATTGTCTGTTATTCTCTCTCTTTCCCTCACTCTGCTTGCCTTTCAGTTAACGAGCCACACCTGAAGCTCATAAGGAGTGCTGCAGTGCAGTGCAGCCTAATTAATATTATTAATGAAAACATTATATGAGCCTAATTAATATTATTAATGAAAACATTATATGAGCCTAATTAATATTATTAATGAAAACATATATGAGCCTAATTAATATTATTAATGAAAACATTATATGAGCCTATCTTAAAACATCTGCAACCAGTGGCTTTGCCTTTTGCATTGTACCTTAAAATGACAGTTTGGGAGCGAATTTAAACATTAAGGTGGGAAGCATGTGAACCAACCCAACGCTGGGTAGAATCAACCAAGCATTGCAACCCAGCAGGTTTAACCCAACGACTGGAAATTTGAAACTACCCAATGGTGTTTAAAATGTGATCAAATAAACCAAAAAAAAAAAAAAAAAAAAGTCTTAACCCAGCCTTTTGGGTTAAAAATCAACCCAGCATTATTTGCTATATATCATGCATGTTAACAAGCAATTAAAGCGTACTCCAGGAACTCCAGGCATGTATATCAAGTGTGATACTCGAGGTAATAATATTCTAGAGAGTGTGGAGTGTGAATTTTAGGGAGTGTGAATGATATGTTGCCAAGTTTAAACCCCCTTTATCGAACTGTGATCATAACACGATTCACTTGATTCCAACTCATAGGACTGTTTGAACAAGGATTAAGCCACAGGCAAAGACAGTTTCTGTTTGGTCTGATGACAGCTTTGAAAGCGTAAAAGGCTGCTTTGCTTCGACGGACTGGGAACTCTTTAGTGAGATAGACATTGAGGTTGCCACAGAAACTTTGACTGATTAGGTAACACTTTACTTGAAGGGGTGTGCATAAGACTGACATGACACCTTCATAATCATGACATGACACGTGTCATGAATATGAAGGAGTTTTTATGCATGTTTATGACAACTGTCATTAAGTGTCATTCGCTTAATTATGTCATTTTTAATGGAATGATGACATTTCAGAGTTGTCTTTGTTATGACAACTTGACATAAACCAATACATCATAACCTGTCAGTGTCTTTGTCATGACAACTTGACATTACCAAGACAACATACCCTGTCATAAACATGACATAACAGATTATCAAATTTAAGAAACTTACTTAGCTTATAGGGTTAACCTTAAACTGTCATGTGGTTGGTTTTGATGTTGACTGAGGCCATTATAATGTCATACATTTTTTTCAGTGGCGCAAGTTTAATTTGTCATTAAAATGTAATTAGGTGTTAATACGCTGTCAAATTATTTTTTAATAACAGCATCATTAATATTTTTCAGTTCATAATGTTTTATTTTATTTTTTAAGTTTCCTCCACCAACTTATAAATAAAATCAATCATTTAATTTTTAAGACCTGCCCTCTCACAGAACTGACTCTTAAAAACACAAGGCATGAATTTATACATAGGTGACCAGCACCAATTAACGCAAAAAGGGGAAAACACGTACACAAATAATGGGCATTACACAAAATAAACATATATATATCAACATCATATACACACAATAAACACACACAGAAAAATAACACTTTGTCAAATGACTTCACTTTATAAATTATCTTCCGATGTATAAAAATAAGAGGAATAATCTTTAGAGCCCCACCCCGGGCTGAACAAATAATGGTTGCGACTAGAGCCTAGGCCGGAACATTATATATAGGGCCAACGTTTCCGCCCGAGCCCCTTTTGACGGTGCACCAGCACACGGGACTCCGCCATAACAAACAGACAAACAAAGAAATGGTAAGAATAAACTCAAACTATTCGTTAAAGAGTGAGCGAGAGTTTAAATAAAGTATATTAAACCCAAAATAACGTTGTTGTGAATTGTTTTTACTTACTGCAAACTAAATTGACATCTAACATCTTAAACACCTAAACAAACTAACCTGACTGAGGCTCTGTCAACAACTGTTACAGCGTACACATAACCAGTGGTGCCAACATAGAAATCATCATATGATATAGGTGTATATGTCTATGCCACTCTATCATTTTGAGTTATATTAATAGTTTTTAATGACTCTGTACGATTTCCTCTATGATGCCATATTTCAGGTCAAGCTAAATATTCATGACACTGTTATACAATAATTTGACAGAGTATTGACACTTAATGACATGTTAATGACAAATTCAACTTGTACCACTGTAGTTTAGGTCAAGAAATATATTCATGACAATGTTATGAAATAATTTGACACAGTATTGACACTTAATGACAAATTCAACTTGTACCACTGTAGAGTATTGACACTTAATGACATGTTAATGACAAATTAAATTTATAAAAAAATCATGACATTATAATAGCCTAATGACAGCCAACGTCAAAACCAACCACATGACAGTTTAATAATAATAATAATTATTATAATAATAATAGATTTTATTTATAACGCACTTTTCATTCCGAAGAATCTCAAAGTGCAACAAGGGGAAAAAATAACAATACATGAATAACAAGTAAAAATTACATCTCAACATCATGCCGGACGCTGATGACGCTAGCCTGGTGCAAACTTTAGCCACCATGCAGTTCAAGCCCGAGGGAGACCACCAGTGAGCAGCCGACACCCAGAAGAGAGAGCAGCCACAACGAGCAAAACCAACCACAAATTCAAACAAAAACAGAAGAGAAGCGGTGAAAAAACGGCAAACAACGTCCTCTCAGTGGCTGCCAGCAATCCGCAACAGTCCCAATTATAGCTCTGACTGTTAGACTAGTCACAAACATAAGAAAATAAAATAAAATCTAAATTTAATAGTTAAGTTAACATGATTTGTGGGTGGAGAAGCGGCGAACAGACAACGCCAGCGTCCTCTCCCCCACGTTGCATAGCAACTAATGTAATGTAAACCCAAAAAGCTAAGTAGTTTCTTAAATTTGATATTTAATCTGCTATGTCATTTCATGTCTGTTTATGACAGGTTATGTTGTCTTGGTAATGTCAAGTTGTCATAACAAAGACAACTCTGAAATGTCATCATTGCATTAAAAATGACATAATTAAGCGAATGACACTTAATGACAGTTGTTATAAACATGCATAAAAACTCCTTCATATTCATGACACGTGTCATGTCATGATTATGAAGGTGTCATGTCATGCACACCCCTTCAAGTAAAGTGTTACCAACAAATCTATAATTATGTCAGTTCCTAAGAAAACTTGCCCAGTTGAGAATTATGATTTTAGGCCTGTGGCTTTGACTTCAGATATTATGAAATGCTTTAAAAGGCTTGTTGTAACTGTTTTAAAGGACCAGGTTAAATCATTCCTTGACCCATTTCAGTTCACATTGGAGGTTGCACTGAGGATGCTATTACTTGTCACTCATTTGGTGAAAAGCCATTTAGAAGATTCCTAAGCATCTGCTCGTTTACATTTATAGATTTTAGTTCAGCGTTTAATACACTTCAACCCTAGATACTGATAAAGAAGTTGATAGAGTCTAAACTATTCTGCATTAAGTGGTTTTATTTTCCTTTTTTAACTAATCGTACACAACAGGTCAAAGTTAATAACTCCTATTCTGAGGTGAAAAAATGAAGCTAGCGCAAGTTCTGCCAGGAAGACTCAATCGTTACGTCACTAATTACCTTCACATCTATCCAATCACATCCTTTACCGTAGCATATAAAGGTTGTACTTACTCATGTTTGAGTCCGCAGATACTGCCGCTTCAGCACCACCATCCTCCCCACCACCACCAAGATGGGACCTTTCCTCCATCCCCCCCTACACAACCAGCCAGGCTTTCATATCATCCTCAACACCACCAGATGGGATCTCCCCTCTACCCTGAAGACTTCAGGATGTCTCTCCCTCCATCCACCCCACCACCACCAGATGGCCCCCTTTCGTACTTCGCGGGGGGTGAGCTGCGCCCCTGCCTCTGTAATCAGGCAGGATACGCAGATTCCGTACCCTCGGAAAGTGAATTATGAATGGGGCCTATGCCAAAGAGCTCCTAAATAAATGTTATTGTTACAGCATTAATTCTCCCGAGTCTTTCTGGCAGAACTATTATTATAAAGATCTGCAAGGTTGAGTCAGCAACCTTGCAGACCTTGCAAATAAACACATTTTATTTACACTATACACTAATGAGTGTTTTGCTAGTCAGGTGAATACATTCATCATTAACTTTTCTGATGACACTGTGTAACATGTATAAATACTGCAATGGTAAACTAGAATAGTGGACCAGTATCAGAAAAACTAAATTCAGCTCAGAGAGGAAAATGTTGTTTAATGAGACACAGACCCAAGGATGCGGTACCCAAAAGTGTAATATATTACAATGACATAAGTTGACAGACAGTTTCAATATTTACATATACACAAAGATGGTGTAAGGGTGGATCGCCTACAGTGGTTCTGACTGCAGGGTTGCCGAACGACTAAAGAAACGTTATCAGCGTGATGGTAGAAAACTGTACATTTCTTGTCTATACCAACTAACCCACTGCAACTCATACCAACGACGGAAATAAGCGCAGTTACAATAGCAAAATATGTGGGAGAGCGTTGCTTTAATGTGACTATATTGTATTGCAATAGGGAGCACTTCAAAGTCAATACCAAACCAAAACTAGTTAGCAAATCATTTATAATTGAAAGCATTTAATGACAAAATCCGGTTATGGTTACACTTAAAATAGTTACAAAATAGATGAATGAGATGAGAAAACTTATAACATTAATCGTACCCAGCATGTGTAGAATGTTACCTGAGAGATAGGGAGAGATAGAGAGAGATAGAAAGATAGAAAGAGAGAGAAAAGAGAGAAGAGCCAAAGAAGGCCCTAGAAGAGACAGCCAGAGAAAAAGACAGCGTCAGAGGAAAGAGACCCAGAGAAAAGAGAGACCGTCAGAGGAAGAAGACCCAGAGAAAAGACCTCGAGCAACAGTTGCAATCTTCTTTTATACATCCCTTGACCATGTGACTGAAACCCTGAGACATTCAAACTGACCAGTCAGACCAGACTTCCCCCACTGTTCTACAGGTGTGGCACCATTTGGCCTACAGGCCCTCAACATCTCTTTGTCTTTAGGAATCCCAAACAGCCCCACTGATAGGCAAGGCAAGGCAAGGCAAGGCAAGGCAAGGCAAGGCAAGGCAAGTTTATTTATATAGCATCTATATTCATACACAATGGCAATTCAAAGTGCTTTACATAGAAAGGAATTAAAATAGGGCTAAAAAATGCATAAGAAAAAGAATACAATGTAAAGAGAATTAAAAATAATAAAATGATGATAACCAAAGAAAAGGACAGGTAAACTAAAACAGTTATAAAAAAAAAAATAATTAAAAAATGATGCATAGATAAGATAAGATAAGATAAGATAAGATAAGATAAGATAAGATAAGATAGGGTGCAATCAGTCGGACGTACAGTGGCACAGTGCTCATTCAGTAAATGCACAGCTAAACAGATGTGTTTTGAGTCTGGATTTAGTATTCAATATTCATAATTAGCTGATATTATGTATCTGTATTATTACTTTTTATTAGTAATCATAGTGTCCACGAGGACTTGCGCAAAATGCAGATATATGTCTGCCGTGAACCAGATGCAGTGGGCATCTTCATTGAGGGAATCCCAGGGCATGTTGCCTGCCAATGGGGATAACATATGCTCTGAACCTGCAGTATCCACCACAACTCTGCAAAACATTTGAGCTGTTCCAAAGACTTTTTGTGGAACTTGACACACTGCGCCCAAAACCTTCCTCTCGATTCATGACATCAAAAAACAAACTTCTGAGTAAGTTGGTCAAATGCCAGCCTAGCACTCATAAATGATGTTTATAAAATCTTGTGTTTTTCAGAAGATTGTTCTGAATGTCTAATTGTTAATTGGCTGCAGATTGCCTAATTGGCTAATAGAATATGGCACAGATTGTACTTAAAACGTGTCATTGTATTAATGTTTTAATGAAAAGGTACTGTACTGTGCTCTAATGTCAGTCCTTTTATGTAAATTGCTCAGGTCAAGAGTCACTGTATTTTAATGTCAGTGTTAGGAGTACACAGATTGCACTTTGAAGGTGTTCTCTGCTGCACTTAAAGATGAGGTCAGAAGTTTCTGTAATTTTTCATTTTTAAATGTTTACATTACCATTATTGTGTAACATTAACAATAAAATTGATTACAGAATATTAGTTCAACCAATTGTTTATGGCAACTATTATAGAGCAATAAACGTTGGAAACAAATACCTCTCTTTCCTTAGTTATTAAAGTTGTGGCAATGCTAACTAATTATTTCAAGTGAATTGAAGAAATAATTTGTCTAAATTAATGAGTAAATAAATAAATTAAAATAAAAAGTAAATGTTTTACTTTAAATGTTACTTATTTTAATTAAGTATGATTTGATCAATCTGCTGCTCTTTGGCACAATGGTTAAACTCAAATGTTTTGCTTTATCTTGTAGACTCTACTTAATTTTTTTGCATACTGTAAAATACATAATACTGATTTTTACCAACTCAAAATAGCAAGAAGTTTTCTAAACTTACAAAAAGTAGTTGGAAAATGTTGCCTTAATTTTTTTGAGTTGAATTTAAGTAACAGTTTTACAGTGTGAAATAATTAGAGTTCAGTACATGGATATCACATACTATGAGTCGTAAACACTATTGCCTCCTCCTTCATATGTAAATCTCGTGCATGAAAAACACCACGGAAAAATAAGTGATTCTTAACATAACGCCAAGCGTGATGCAATCGTTGGGGATCATTTATATCCAACATTTGCATATGTCCGAACATGTTCATTGTCAGGCGGAACTGACGAAGCCGAATCATTGAGACTGCAGGTAAACAAGCGGCACTTGAGGATAGCAAAAACGGACTCTCATGGACACACACGTCATGTTCCAGGCTGTGCAGGAGACCTGAGGACTTTTCTACCCTTCCCACAGATAAAAAAGTCAACAGTCATGGTTGATGTTTATAATTCAATACCACAACAATTTAATTCAAGATCGTTCGTTTGTTCGGCCCATTTCAAGCAAGCTTTGCTCAGCTTCTTAAACTGACGCAAATGGCAGTTACAACTGTATTCCTGCAAGCAGTTAAGTAGCGATTTTATCCACTTATTGACTGTTTAAACAATTTCTGATTAAATTTTCTTAGAGAGACAACATTGTCTAGATAACACAAGATGCTAGTACAGTAACAATAGGAAACACCAAGTACCATACCAAACTAAATAGTGTGTCTAATGACAAAAGGTAATATTATTTTGTATTACAAAATACAACCGTAGATATGTTTCTTACAGATTGTTTACTCAATCCTTTTAGCAAACGTCACCTTTTCCACCATATAAGTTAAAACGATAGTCATTTGACAAGGCTATTCATTTTGTAAAAATATATATATTTATATTTTTAAGATAACTTAAATATGTTTTTGCATGCTTGTATTTCAGAGTACATCACAGTCACTGCGTAGCCTACATTGTGACTAACGTTACGTTATATAAACATGTAATATCATTGACGAAAAAAGACGAGTCTAAAATCACTGGTTTTTGTTTTGTCTGAGGGAATGAAGAGCGTTCGTTAACCCACCGAGAGCAGCCTTTTCTCAGCTAGACCTTCTGAAATTTGCCGCTGATTCTGATGTTTTTGTGGTGGTTAAACATGATATATAAATTTGTCTGGTGTAGATCTAACGGCCGGTCTTTGGTCTCATCAATCTATAATTTGTTCCTTGACAGATCGTTTTGGCTGATGACAGAGTGAAGTTTTTTATTTTAGGCTATTTAAATTAACCGTTGTAGATAGCGCTAACTTTGTTTGACTGAATTGTTTGCTTTATTTCTTGTAGCTTTTTATACCTTTTACTTATACTCTCATATCATTGATAACACATAAACTGACATTTAACACAAAGAGAATGGGCAGTGTTTTATGTCATATTTCATTTCATTAGAGGGAAAATCATATACGCACACTTGTCTGAACCATGAAAAAAAAAATCTTAAACATAATATAGCCACACAAATGCGCTTCAGGCAACTCATACCTTGATTATGCATGTATATTTATAACAAAACGAAATATAAAACACAACCCTGCCTCTTTTCTCATGTTTCTGATATCCGATGTTTAACCACATCAGAGCCAGCGGCAGACATCAGAAGGTCTAGCCGAGGAAAGGCTGCTCTCGGTGGGTTAACGAACGCTGAGCACCCGCTGATCGAATGGATCTCACACCTCCAAAAACAACAGATAAAATTGCCAAATACGTGCTCTCTTTATAAATAAATCTCACATGTAATCATTAAACAAGCACATTCTCGCCTGAAAAAGTCTTAAAACAATTTTTTTTTTTGCCATATTAACAGTATTTTTAAATTACGCAGCGTTTCTCATCCGCTATTGACGCTTGCTGGTCGGTGCGAAATGCATTCTGGGATGTCTCCTCTCGATGCAACCTCAATAAAAGGGGCGGATCAAGAACACATCTTGGCTAGATGTGCTTGGCTGCTTGGCTAGATGTGAACTTTTAATTGGCACAGTACTTGGGCAGCGACTGATGATGTTTCACAAGTCCACGAGAACACAAATACAGACAAGTCAGACATATCGCCCGTCGCGACAAGGCAAGCAAACCAAGCTGGCCTGGGGCCCCAAGACAATGACAGGTTAAGAATAAAATGCAACGACAAACTGGGTGATCGCCCTTTTGACAGTCAATGCAGTAAAGTGCAATGACGCTGTTATCGGGATCCCCCTCAAGGGGGCCCTCTCAGTAGTGCTGACAGCAAGCGGCAACCTCCCGCGATCTCTCTTGAAGCCAATATGGAAGTAATGTAAACTGCAATTCCTCAACTGGCCACTAGGGACAGGCTCCAGTAGGGAGCAGAATCTCATTGAGCCCCATGTTAAAATTCTCAACTTTAAAGCAGAAAAAAACATGTTTACAGCCTGGTACAAATTGCGGTTTTGGCTTATAAGGCTAATTTTGATCTTCATGACAACTGTGAGGGGGTGAATTTTTTTATAACTCATTCGTTTACGTTATATAAAGCCTTAAAGTTCTGCATAATTAAGGGCTTGGTTACAAGTGGTAGCCATTTATCCGCCTTCTATAGTCATTGCGTCACCTCAGCTCCGCGCACATCCCGCCTTTTTGCCCATTTTCTGTTGTGCGGGAGCGACACCCGATGACTCGCTCACAAGATGGCAACGCCCAGCTCGACCATACTTTAAGCTTCAGAACGGCTTATCAGAATCCTATGGGTGACGTCACGGACACTACGTCCATATTTTTTTTACAGTCTATGGCTGACAGCAGCCAGCCAACCACACGATCTCTGCTGCCGGCAAAATACAAAACCTCCTCTGCAGTCATGAAGCTTAATTATGCTTCAGAAAGCCAGAAAAGAAAAAAAAAATAGCTTAACAAAATTAGTGGTAAGTGATAAATTACACTGGATAAAATAGCTCTACTTGTCTTGTACAGAAACGGCGTAACTTTGCAGCAGGTAGGCTAGCAAAAATATGTTTATGTTAGCTAATGTTACCTGCCTGACGTCAAATACTGCACTGTTAAACCTTGCTGTAGATTTCTGGGTGAATAACTGTAAAATCGCCAGTATTTAGCTCTAACATCATTGGAAGGTATTTTACTGTAATATGAGGTGAGGTTTTGCTGCACTATAATAAACTACAGTACATTACTTCCAGCGCCCATGAAGGGAAATAACTGTAACATTTACTGGTTAATTACTGGTCTACATTCCCATGATGCATTACGTCACCGTTTATTTCAAACTGTTTACATCTTCAGTCAGAAAACAAGGATTAATGCATTAACACACACATACGCATGCGAGCACACAAATACATACACAAGGGCTGGATGTCTGAGCCTAAACGAGCAGGTGTGACCCGTTTGGAGTTTGTTTGCTACTGCTACGTGCTGTGTTGAGAACTCCAATAGTAGATTTATGGGTAACACTTTTGAATACTGTTTCTTACTTAATGCATAACTAATAAAGAGTTATTGCAGTACTAATGAATAATTCTTCATTAACACTCAAGTCACTAATATTAACTACTAAGGAATGAGTGTTAACTAATCAATATGTAATAGCATTTTTTCATTGTGTTCAGTATCAATTAGTTAATCAGTAACTATTCAATTCAGTTATGCCTCCTTAAGAACTACTATTAAGTAACTACTAATTCAGCTTCACGAGGAATAACTATTAAGTAACTACTAATTAACAGTGATGCACAGTATCAGATAGAGGCCCTTTCTTCGTCTTTAGTACTGTTGTTAGATAAATGTACTACTGTTATGTGTACTATATGTAAATATTCATTTACATTCACTCGCAAATGTGCCGATTAATGTTTCTGTCTGTGTGTGTCCCCACGCTATAATGTTGCAGTTCCTGCAGCATTAAATCAGAGAAAACAATTCTAGTGAAAGAGTACACAGATTCATGAGTGCACATGCAGAGTGCACAAAATGTGAGCGCACACGCAATTTCTGTGAGTCCAGTTTTGTGCGAGAGAATGGATTGAGATTCCTCTTGTAAGCAGAGATTCATTGCTTGTAAACTTGATGTGCTCTCGCGGTACAATATTAATACTACATTAATGAGGATGTTGATGATGTTTTTTTTTTTTGTTTTTTTTGTTTTTTTATGTAAGTATTGTCTGCAACCAGAAGTTCAGGACGGAACCCCATCCCCAATCTAAGTGCCTTGCCAACATGGCTCAGGCATTTTATGTTTATGTGAAACCAAATGATTTCTGTATTTAAGGCAATGACTGAGGGGAAAATGAGAATACAGGGAACCTATGAGTCTTTTAAAAAGAAATACCAAATAGTTCTCACGGAGTTACTTAGAACCTGGAACAGTATTCTAAAGTGAAAACAAACCCATTCATAATTAATGAAGAATTACCAAATAGTTAATAGTTAAATAATTAAGCCTAACTACCATTAATACAGTACTAATAAAGGAAATTTGACCCTCTATTCTAAAGTGAAAGTTTTATCCTCATTAATTATGACACTTATTGAATGATATTTAAGTTTATTGACCAGAATAAGTCAATAATTAAGCCTAACTACCATTAATACAGTACTAATAAAGGAAATTTGACCCTCTATTCTAAAGTGAAAGTTTTATCCTCATTAATTATGACACTTATTGAATGATATTTAAGTTTACTAACCAGAATAAGTCAATAATTAAACCTAACTACCATTAATACAGTACTAATAAAGGAAATTTGATCCTCTATTCTAAAGATAAGTTCTTATTGTTTAGCAGTTATGTGTATTTTTATGTGTGGTTCTACGTGAATCTAAATACGTAAAACATTAAAAGCAATAAACATTCTGCTGCACACTCAGTTCAAAGGATTTACATTAAACAAACTACACCTTAAAACCCTAAAATGAATAAGATTTCTGTAATCATTTAACTATTATTTATCAAGTAATACTTATGTTGCTTGCCATGGGCCACAATGACTAGAAAGTACACCAAAACGCAACATAAATTCACAAAAGACACTGATTTAATTCGTTCGCTCCACATTTTTAGAATCCATACAAGGAACTTCTTTATCCAGCGTTCTCCATCTTTCTCTTCAACAGCGACCGTAAACAAAACCCGCGCTGGTGGGGAATTCAAACATTGCGTTTTACGGCAGTGATATCAAACGCTCATTGGCTCTCGCCTGCTTCGTCACAGATTGCGACAAGCCGTGTTTTAGTTTTTAGTCTGTGGTGAATGCAAGGGGGTAATCTAGCGCTCGGAAAGCGTTCCACCCCTAGGGGCGGCCATTGCTAACCAAGCCATCACCTGCTGTTAGCATCCCATTGACTCCCATTCATTTTTGAGTCACTTTGACAGTGAATAACTTTACGTCTGAGACGTTTAAAGACTCCATTTGTCCATTGTTTATTTCTAAAGAAACACGACAATGCATAAAAGGCTCCATTACCTTGTATCTTACACTATCGCCCCGCAGAAGCTGTTTTTGTAAAAATAGGCTAACGATTGCGTCATAACCAATGCGACTCTGTCGCACAGTTGAGAAATTACCATATAGACCTGAGGAGACGCTCGCAGGCAATCTTTTACTGTCTATGAGACAGTCGGGGGGACGTGGAGACATAAAGTCTGATAAAGTCAAGGGGGATGAATGGAGAGAAGCCCGTAGTGAGCCAAAAGCAACGGGAGAAAATATTTAAACAACGTGATTCAGCTTTCACTTTCCACATCTACTAGAAGACCTACAGCTGTCAGACAGGAGGCTCACGTCACATCTACGTCGTCAAGCTCAGTCTGAGCCTGCACAGTTCGCTCAGCCATCAGGAAGTGAGTGCTCCTATACACAAATCCGCCGCGAACTTTATGGGCGCCGCCATCTTACCTGCCGCCATTACTGCGTGCCTGCGAAGTGCGTGATGGTGTGACACTTGCCGGTGTCCTCTAATGACATTTCAATGAAAGCGGATCCTGCACATTAAATAAAATGTCTGGTGAAAGGGAACATTGGGTAGATGATGTCAGGCAGTGGCCAAAACTTACAGAAAGGTAATTTATTGACAACAGGATGTATTAATGTATAAATGCGTCTGCCAAATGTAATGTAATTAAGACTGCAATAAAACTGAACACTGTCATTGTGAGCTGTGTTGCTAATATTAGGGCCCTGCTTTCCGTGATCACGGAATTGTTTTACACAAACACGTTTTAAGAACATGATCATAATAACGAACAGTTATGAGGACTTATGCTGCACTTAGAGCAGCGCGCGGCAGTAATGCACGACACGCTGTAAATGATAACAGAAAATAAATAAAACATACGTGCCTGTTACAAAGGGACTTTAAGTCTCAATTACACAAATATAACTTTGTAGTTTTCTCTATTGTTACTGACATATTATGGTACGAGTCCACTGCCTGAAAACCTCACGACACTGTGATTCATACGCAGCGGCTGATCTGTGATGTAGGATGCAGTATCTGGCCAATCCATCCCGAACTCATGCCCTGTAGTTTAGGTTCTGACGCTCATCACATGCCAGATGATTAGTATTCTATTAGAAGATGTATTCTATTGCTACAACTGGTCGTGGCTATTTATTGCAGCTTGTGAACATATGCATGAGCACATCGGTAGGTCACGCAAGTTTACGTGCTGATTTAATAAGGCCATATTTTTTGTAACTGATCGTTTCATATGTCTAACGTTAATTGTGACTAGGTCCGTTTGTAATGGACACGTATGTTTTAATTATTCTCTGTCTCTAAGTGGTTTTCTTTACGTTCATCACTATTTATTTATATATTAATTAATTAATTTTATTATTATTGAAAGTATCAAGATTTACAAACAAATATCGCTGCATAAAATCAACTTCTTCGAATTCGAAATAGGATACAGAAAAGATATAGCCTGAGGGAACAGCTCTTAATATCCTTAATACAAACAGGGGGGAAAATAATAATAGTATGCATTCGTAACAAAAATAAAAATAGTTTATAAGGGGAAAAAAGGTAGGCTATTATAACATGAGGGGAGAATCAGTCATTGTTAAGCTATTAACCTCATTTGAGAAGTGTTTTCGTGTACGCACTGCTCTAAGTCCTTAGCAGCAAGGCACGCAGTAATGGCGGCGATGCTTTACTTCCGTGTTTCGCCGGATTTGTGTATACTGACATCACATAACGCCGTAGAAGTCAATGGGATCGCTCTGTCCATTTCTTTTACTGTCTATGGGTGAATGAGAAACACGCGCGCCTTCAAATAGTGGGATTAAGTTTAAATTAAATAACTTAAATTCTCTGTAACGTTACCTCATACAAAACTATATCACCAGAGATGACTTCGACTGCAACACATCGTCACTCGGACTACTATTGGTACCGCTTTTGACATTTTCACAATAAAGAAATGATTGTGATTACACTTTTGTTAGATATGTTTTTCTTTATATATTTTCACTTTAAAAAAAACTCATTATGTGTATGTTTAGAGGTTTGAGTGAGATTAGGGGCTCAAAATATAATTGTAATGCTAGATTGCCCGTTAACCCATTAAGTTGTATTGTCATTTTTAGTCTCTGTTAAATTGTTATGTTTGTGTTTAGGGAAGTAACATGTATCTATAAAATGGTAAAAGGAAAATTGTAAATGTGTATATGATATAAAATATATTTTATGTATTCTGAGGTAAAAACACCTTTGTTTAAATGTTGCCAATACGTTCATGTTGTACCTTTCACTATTTATCCAAATAGACAAAAAATATGTTTTGTGTCTGTAGAAGCTGCTTATTAACTTATATAAATTACTACCATAATTGAGGATAAAACTTTTCCCTTAGAATAGAGGGTCAAATTTCCTTTATTAGTACTGTATTAATGATAGTTAGGCTTAATTATTGACTTATTCTGGTCAATAAACTTAAATATCATTCAATAAGTGTCATAATTAATGAGGATAAAACTTTCACTTTAGAATAGAGGGTCAAATTTCCTTTATTAGTACTGTATTAATGGTAGTTAGGCTTAATTATTTAACTATTAACTATTTGGTAATTCTTTAATAATTAGAAAAGTTATTTTCTTACTTAATCTCTGTTTTTTTGTGATTATTTAAAAAAAGACAAATTTGATATTAGTTGAATCTTATATCTGTTTTTTAACAGTGTACGATTGTTCTTAATGCTGATCTAACATCAATGTGATTAAATATTATTCAATATGATTAAAATTACAGGCCTCGCTCATCTTTTTAAGTGGGAGAACTTGCACAATTGGGGGCTGACTAAATACTTTTTTCCCCACTGTACGCCCCGTCGCCACAGGCGCTGTGAGTCACTAGTTTTTAAACACTCGAAGATTGGTCTCTGAAAATGATCCCCAATTCATTTAACAATGAGCAAATTTAACAATGCACTTTGTCATATAGAAATGCACTTGAGTGTAAAGCAGTGATTTTTAGCTATCATGCCATAAAGTAAATTTACTGCTATCATTTACTCACCTTCATGTCATTCCTATTCTTTCTCTCTTCTGTGAAACTCAAAAGATGTTTTGAAGAATGTTTTGGCTGCTGTGTCTTCCCCGTTTCCACCACAGGAACTTTACCCAGGAATCAGGAACTTTGGGTGGTACTCGGTGTGCTTTGACCGCAGAAACCAGGGTCTAAATGAAGTTCCGGGTAAATATTTCCCCCTCCAAGATATTGCCCTGCTCGCGAGTAGTACTTTTTCAAAGTTCAGGAACTTTCGAGGGTGGGACTTGGGCGCTGAACATGCTGATTGGTTGAGCTCACGCAGCATTTTATTTCAACTCAGCATTTTTAAAAGTCTTTTGCGAGGTTCGGTCTACGTTCAGTAATAATCAGTCTTACACGCCGCGCTCATGTTGACAAGAGAGGAAAGTTAATTTTTCTGAGGGGTTAACTTTTAATTTCGTAAGTTATGAAGATAATGTTGAAATAATGACACAGCGTATATTGCCCCAGGCAGTTTTTACTTTAACTGCGCCTGACAGAAGAATTTTTTTTTTTCTCAGATGATTATTTAAACAAATAAATAGCTTATAATATAATATTGTATTAGTCCTGGTGGCCGTTAAGAGTTGCTATGGCTACAGTTAACACATTCCAGCTGCTGGAGAAAACAGCGTTGACATTTTTGATGTGGCAGACAAACTGCATATGACAAAATGATTGCGATTGAAAGCCATTACATGTAAACACCAGATCGGTTTAGATAACGTCTCATGTAAACAGTCCACTAAATCTTTCAATCGGTACACACAAAAAAGATTACTGTCCGTTAGGGCTGTCATTTTTGAAAAAAATCTAATTCGAACGGAATTAAAATATCAAGCAATGCATTCGAATATATTCAATTATCTACAACGCCGTCATCTCCAGCAGCTGGAATGTGTTTACGGATGCCATAGCAACTCTCAACTGCCACCAGGACTTATACGGGTTTTATAAAAACTATTCATTTGTTGTAATTGTGTAATAATTATCTCAGAAAAAATAAATTCTAATGTCAGGCGCAGTTGATTGTTTGCTTACATAGGCTTAGGGATAGTGTCATTATGCCAACATTATCTTCATAACTTCTTATGAAATAAAAAGTTTATCCCTCAGAAAAATGTATTTTCCTCTCTTGTCATGCTTGGTGCATGAGCGTGACGTGTGCTCTTCAGTGGTGAAGGCGCCCGCTGTGCCTACATCACATAAGGACGCACACTCAAAAGTAATCCGGTCAGGTCATTTACATGGTGAAATGTTTAGTTTGATCGATTCATGAAAAGGTTTATCCACCCATCTCAAAACGATTACAATTTCATTCAGTTTGGGCATTTTTATTACGATTGAGGTGTTTATATGGAGCATTTTCCTTCAGATTGGACTTTTAGACTGATTACAGTGCTCCATGTAAACGCACCGACAGTAAAAAATTGCGCTACATGGCACTTTAACAACCGGATAGTTTATTTATAGTTCAATTACGGATATTTCACGTCATCTTCGAATGCATATTCGAATATCGAATAAAAAGTGACAGCCCTATCACTGGCTTGGAGGAGCAGTCGCGTGCAGTCCTACATCACCAGACTAAAGCCCCGTTTCCACCAAAATTACCCGGAACAATTTGTACCAGGAACTTTTTTTACAGGAACTTTTCTCCCCCCAGACCTGCAGCTGTCTGCGTTTCCACCGCGATCTAAAGTTCCGAGAAGATTAGGCAAATTAGTCCGGTGATGTAAGACTGCTCCTCCAAATCAGTGATGGACAGTAATCATTTTTTTGTGTACCGATTGAAAGATTTAGTGGACTATTTACATGAGACGTTATCTAAACCGATCTGGTGTGATGACTTTCAATCGCAATCATTTTGTCACATGCAGTTTGTCTGCCGCATCAAAAATGTCAACGCTGTTTTCTCCAGCAGCTGAATGTGTTAACTGTAGCCATAGCAACTCTTAACGGCCACCAGGACTAATACAGTATTATATAAGCTATTTATCTGCTGTAAAGTGTAATAATCATCTCAGAAAAAAAAATCTTCTGTCAGGCGCAGTTAAAGTAAAAACTGCCTGGGGCAATATACGCTGTGCCATTACTCCAACATTCTTCATAACTTCATAACATATCTTCATAACTTACGAAATAAAACGTTTACCCCTCAGAAAAATGAGATTTCCTCTCTTGTCAACATGAGCGCGGCGCGCGCTGTCACGTCATGTAAGGACACACACTTAAAAGTAATCGGTCAGGTCGTTTACATGGTGAAAAAAAATTAATAACGAGTATGGAAGAGATTCAAGCTGTGCTGCTTTTGCTGGTTATGTATAGGTTTACTAAGAGGAAATTAACAACGACAGAAAAGAGCAGCATATTCAGAAAGCTTGTAAAGCTAGATTTAAAATGACAATGTATACTATTATCAGCTATTACGGACATTGCACGTGAGATGGCTGAGACGAACGCGGCGCGCGCCATCAGACAGAGAGCAAGACTGATATTTACTGAACGTAGACCGAACCTCGCAATTTCGCAAAAGACTTTTAAATACTGCGTGAGCTAAACCAATCAGCATGCTCAGCGCCCAAGTCCCGCCCTCGAAAGTTCCTGAACTTTGAAAAAGTACTAACTCGCGAGCAGGGCCGTTTGGAGGGGGAAATATTTACCCGGAACTTCATTTAGACCCTGGTTCCTGCGGTCTAAACACACCGAGTACCACCCCAAAGTTCCTGCGGTCTAAACACACCGAGTACCACCCCAAAGTTCCTGCGGTCTAAACACACCGAGTACCACCCAAAAGTTCCTGCGGTCTAAACACACGAAGTACCACCCAAAGTTCCTGCGGTCTAAACACACCGAGTACCACCCAAAGTTCCTGCGGTCTAAACACACCGAGTACCACCCAAAGTTCCTGCGGTCTAAACACACCGAGTACCATCCCAAAGTTCCTGCGGTCTAAACACGCCGAGTACCACCCAAAGTTCCTGCAGTCTAAACACACCGAGTACCACCCAAAGTTCCTGCGGTCTAAACACACCGAGTACCACCCAAAGTTCCTGCGGTCTAAACACACCGAGTACCACCCCAAAGTTCCTGCGGTCTAAACACACCGAGTACCACCCAAATCTCCTGCGGTCTAAACACACTGAGTACCACCCAAAAGTTCCTGCGGTCTAAACACACAAAGTACCACCCAAAGTTCCTGCGGTCTAAACACACCGAGTACCACCCAAAGTTCCTGCGGTCTAAACACACCGAGTACCACCCCAAAGTTCCTGTGGTCTAAACACACCGAGTATCACCCAAAGTTCCTGCGGTCTAAACTCACCGAGTACCACCCAAAGTTCCTGCAGTCTAAACTCACCGAGTACCACCCAAAGTTCCTGCGGTCTAAACACACCGAGTACCACCCAAAGTTCCTGCGGTCTAAACACACAGGGTACCACCCAAAGTTCCTGCGGTCTAAACACACCGAGTACCACCCCAAAGTTCCTGCGGTCTAAACACACAGAGTACCACCCAAAGTTCCTGCGGTCTAAACACACCGAGTACCACCCTAAGTTCCTGCGGTCTAAACACACCGAGTACCACCCAAAGTTCCTGCGGTCTAAACACACCGAGTACCACCCTAAGTTCCTGCGGTCTAAACACACCGAGTACCACCCAAAGTTCCTGCGGTCTAAACACACCGAGTACCACCCAAAAGTTCCTGCGGTCTAAACACACGAAGTACCACCCAAAGTTCCTGCGGTCTAAACACACCGAGTACCACCCAAAGTTCCTGCGGTCTAAACACACCGAGTACCACCCAAAGTTCCTGCGGTCTAAACACACCGAGTACCACCCCAAAGTTCCTGCGGTCTAAACACACCGAGTACCACCCAAATCTCCTGCGGTCTAAACACACCGAGTACCACCCAAAGTTCCTGCGGTCTAAACACACCGAGTACCACCCAAAGTTCCTGCGGTCTAAACACACCGAGTACCACCCCAAAGTTCCTGCGGTCTAAACACACCGAGTACCACCCAAAGTTCCTGCGGTCTAAACTCACCGAGTACCACCCAAAGTTCCTGCGGTCTAAACACACTGAGTACCACCCAAAGTTCCTGCGGTCTAAACACACCGAGTACCACCCAAAGTTCCTGCGGTCTAAACACACCGAGTACCACCCCAAAGTTCCTGCGGTCTAAACACACAGAGTACCACCCAAAGTTCCTGCGGTCTAAACACACCGAGTACCACCCAAAGTTCCTGCGGTCTAAACACACCGAGTACCACCCTAAGTTCCTGCGGTCTAAACACACCGAGTACCACCCCAAAGTTCCTGCGGTCTAAACACACAGAGTACCACCCAAAGTTCCTGCGGTCTAAACACACCGAGTACCACCCTAAGTTCCTGCGGTCTAAACACACCGAGTACCACCCAAAGTTGCTGCGGTCTAAACACACCGAGTACCACCCAAAGTTCCTGCGGTCTAAACACACCGAGTACCACCCAAAGTTCCTGCGGTCTAAACACACCGAGTACCACCCCAAAGTTCCTGCGGTCTAAACACACCGAGTACCACCCAAAGTTCCTGCGGTCTAAACAAACCGAGTACCACCCAAAAGTTCCTGCGGTCTAAACACACGAAGTACCACCCAAAGTTCCTGTGGTCTAAACACACCGAGTACCACCCAAAGTTCCTGCGGTCTAAACACACCGAGTACCACCCAAAGTTCCTGCGGTCTAAACACACCGAGTACCACCCCAAAGTTCCTGCAGTCTAAACACACCGAGTACCACCCAAAGTTCCTGCGGTCTAAACTCACCGAGTACCACCCAAAATTCCTGCGGTCTAAACACACCGAATACCACCCAAAGTTCCTGTGGTCTAAACACACCGAGTACCACCCAAAGTTCCTGCGGTCTAAACACACCGAGTACCACCCAAAGTTCCTGCGGTCTAAACACACCGAGTACCACCCAAAGTTCCTGCGGTCTAAAAACACCGAGTACCACCCCAAAGTTCCTGCGGTCTAAACACACCGAGTACCACCCATAGTTCCTGCGGTCTAAACACACCGAGTACCACCCAAAGTTCCTGCGGTCTAAACACACCGAGTACCACCCAAAGTTCCTGCGGTCTAAACACACCGAGTACCACCCAAAAGTTCCTGCGGTCTAAACACACCGAGTACCACCCAAAAGTTCCTTCGGTCTAAACACACCGAGTACCACCCCAAAGTTCCTGCGGTCTAAACACACCGAGTACCACCCAAAGTTCCTGCGGTCTAAACACACCGAGTACCACCCCAAAGTTCCTGCGGTCTAAACACACCGAGTACCACCCAAAGTTCCTGCGGTCTAAACACACCGAGTACCACCCAAAGTTCCTGCGGTCTAAACACACCGAGTACCACCCAAAAGTTCCTGCGGTCTAAACACACGAAGTACCACCCAAAGTTCCTGGTTCCTGGGTAAAGTTCCTGTGGTGGAAACGGGGCTTAATTTGCCTAATCTTCTCGTAACTTTATCGCGGTGGAAACGCAGACAGCTGCAGGTCTGGGGGGAGAAAAGTTCCTGTAAAAAAGTTCCTGGTACAAATTGTTCCGGGTAATTTTGGTGGAAACGGGGCTTATGACAAAAACATTCTGTTCCAAAGAAAGAATGTAAAGAGGTTTGGCACGACATTAGGGTAAGGGAAATTATGATTTATTAGTTTGGGTTGTTGGTCTGTCTTTCCCTTTAAAAAACAAGAACATTTGTCACACCTAATTAATGTAGGAGAAGTCACTGTACTTAGTAATTTTGTATATAATTAGTTCTTCCTCACGCCATGCAAAAAAGTGCAATCAAGTTCAGTTATGTATCTTGCTATATATACATATGTATAATTATATGTATAGTTATTATAATTTTTTTTAAATCAAATGCTATTGAATGCATATGTTTCTTTATGCACAGTTTTAGAGTTGATGTGCATTTTGGTGAGATATCCCAAAATGTGCATAAAAATAGGTGGACGTATAAAAAAGACAGCGTGAGATAAAACACACTGCAATAAAATGCAATTATCTGGATAGAAGATTTTAAAGTAGAGATATGCATCTTCTTTCAGTCACTGAAAGTTCACCAAGGCCCCGTTTAGACGCGTTTTGCTGTATACATAAAAAACTTTGTATCATATCAGTGTTTCATCCAGAACTATCCGGGGTTTTGGAGCCTGAAACCGGATCCCAGAGTGGATAAATCTGAAACCGACACCTTTGGGTTTTTATGTGTACTGCCGTTACGTGTATTTTGTGGAATGATTGTCATCACACCACCATCATACCACCTCCCGCACGGTAAACACCTCCATGCAGGGCCGTTTCTAGCCTTTCTGGCACCCTAGGCAAGATTCATATCTAACAATAGCTTGAAAACCATGTCACTCGGCGCCGCTGTGGTTTGAAGAACACACTGACACAAAGACTAAAAGACGGGATGAAGCTGTAGCCAAAGCCGAAGCCTCGGGCCAGTTTCATATGTTTTAAAGGTTAATCACATATTTTTTTAGGGGGCACTGAGGCATAAGTTCATAAAAAAGAACTTATCAAACTTAATTTAGTATAAATTCATATGTAGTATATAGCTTACTGTACATAATAAGGAAACCTAGTGTTTGATAATATCTAAATATTTATTCAAATGGAAGACTGTTTTTGAGCAACTAGATTAGATACATGTATATTTATTAAAAAGCGATAAAGCAACTATAATGACATTATATTATATACAGTCTTGTTCAAAATAATAGCAGTACAATGTGATTAACCAGAATAATCAAGGTTTTTCGTATATTTTTTTATTGCTACGTGGCAAACAAGTTACCAGTAGGTTCAGTAGATTCTCAGAAAACAAATGAGACCCAGCATTCATGATATGCACGCTCTTAAGGCTGTGCAATTGGGCAATTAGTTGAATTAGTTGAAAGGGGTGTGTTCAAAAAAATAGCAGTGTGGCATTCAATCACTGAGGTCATCAATTTTGTGAAGAAACAGGTGTGAATCAGGTGGCCCCTATTTAAGGATGAAGCCAACACTTGTTGAACATGCATTTGAAAGCTGAGGAAAATGGGTCGTTCAAGACATTGTTCAGAAGAACAGCGTACTTTGATTAAAAAGTTGATTAGAGAGGGGAAAACCTATAAAGAGGTGCAAAAAATGATAGGCTGTTCAGCTAAAATGATCTCCAATGCCTTAAAATGGAGAGCAAAACCAGAGAGACATGGAAGAAAACGGAAGACAACCATCAAAATGGATAGAAGAATAACCAGAATGGCAAAGGCTCAGCCAATGATCACCTCCAGGATGATCAAAGACAGTCTGGAGTTACCTGTAAGTACTGTGACAGTTAGAAGACGTCTGTGTGAAGCTAATCTATTTTCAAGAATCCCCCGCAAAGTCCCTCTGTTAAAAAAAAGGCATGTGCAGAAGAGGTTACAATTTGCCAAAGAACACATCAACTGGCCTAAAGAGAAATGGAGGAACATTTTGTGGACTGATGAGAGTAAAATTGTTCTTTTTGGGTCCAAGGGCCACAGGCAGTTTGTGAGACGACCCCCAAACTCTGAATTCAAGCCACAGTACACAGTGAAGACAGTGAAGCATGGAGGTGCAAGCATCATGATATGGGCATGTTTCTCCTACTATGGTGTTGGGCCTATTTATCGCATACCAGGGATCATGGATCAGTTTGCATATGTTAAAATACTTGAAGAGGTCATGTTGCCCTATGCTGAAGAGGACATGCCCTTGAAACGGTTGTTTCAACAAGACAATGACCCAAAACACACTAGTAAACGGGCAAAGTCTTGGTTCCAAACCAACAAAATTAATGTTATGGAGTGGCCAGCCCAATCTCCAGACCTTAATCCAATTGAGAACTTGTGGGGTGATATCAAAAATGCTGTTTCTGAAGCAAAACCAAGAAATGTGAATGAATTGTGGAATGTTGTTAAAGAATCATGGAGTGGAATAACAGCTGAGAGGTGCCACAAGTTGGTTGACTCCATGCCACACAGATGTCAAGCAGTTTTAAAAAACTGTGGTCATACAACTAAATATTAGTTTAGTGATTCACAGGATTGCTAAATCCCAGAAAAAAAAAATGTTTGTACAAAATAGTTTTGAGTTTGTACAGTCAAAGGTAGACACTGCTATTTTTTTGAACACACCCCTTTCAACTAATTGCCCAATTGCACAGCCTTAAGAGCGTGCATATCATGAATGCTGGGTCTCATTTGTTTTCTGAGAATCTACTGAACCTACTGGTAACTTGTTTGCCACGTAGCAATAAAAAATATACTAAAAACCTTGATTATTCTGGTTAGTCACATTGTACTGCTATTATTTTGAACAAGACTGTATATTATATATATTTGGCACTATAATGTGTTCTATATTTTAGTTTAATAATGTTTATTGAATATTTTGAAGAGATCTATACATGTTTACGGGACATGTTTACTTCCATGCAATCCAGCTAAAATAGAGCTCTTGGCTGGATTTTGAGGGATCTCATTAATTCAGAAAAACAGAGCAAAAAAAAATTTATTTATGAAAAATTATCTCATAATTCTGAGATAATTAAGTCATTAATTCAGAAAAACAGAACAAAAAAAATGTATTCATGAAAAATTATCTCATAATTCTGAGATAATTAAGTGTAATTTAATTTAGGAGCAGTGTGTGTGTGTGATGGGTAGGTTTAGTGGCTTGTGTGTGTGATGGGTAGGTTTAGGGGCTGTGTGTGTGTGATGGGTAGGTTTAGGGGTAGGGGCAGAGTAGGGGGGGTAGAAAGAAACAACGTTGATAAACACGCTAAAAAGTGATTATGCGTCTTTATAGCACGCCAAAATGGCATACGAATTGGCGGGTCATACATCCGCCATTTCATGAGATCAGTCTGGTGATTGAGTAAAAATGGAGGAGCGTGGAAGACGAGAGAGGGCCAGGCCTGGACTTTATGTAATGGTTTGTTTATGTTTTATTATGTGTGTGTTACTTTCGTTTTGTTTATTATTTATTATAAAGTTGTTGAACGTTCGCCGGTTCCCGCCTCCTTCCTTCCCATCTACGAACCCCCGATACAAGCATATTTGCCCCGTTAAAGGGGTCATATAATGGCATTTTTTTTTTACAAGTTAATATGATTATTTAGTGTCTAAATGAAAACTTTGTAATATACATTAATAAAAAATTCTCATTAGTATTGTAAGAAAACACAAATTTTACCTGATAAAAAACAGCTCTGTTTTCAGCAAGCCGCTCTCGTGCATACGGCTTTAAATGCTAATGAGCTTTGCTTACCCCGCCCCTCTGTTTTGTGGGGCGCTTTCACTCTCTCTCTCTCTCTCTCTCTCTCTCTCTCTCTCTCTCTCTCTCTCTCTCTCTCTCTCTCTCTCTCTCTCTCACACACACACACACACACACACACACCAACAGCTTCAACGAAATGCGACAATTAAGGCTAAACAGGACGTTTCTGAATGGGTGGTTAACGTAATGGCACTGATCTGTCTTTATGAACAGGCAGGGTAACGTTAGCGATGAATGCTATGTGTTTACTGATGTTTACATTAGTTCATTGACAGATTGATGTTACAGCTAATGCCAATAAAAACTTTTTTTCTGTAAATGTCGGCTTGTCAGTGATGCTAAACATTATCAATGCAGTGTAATAACTGTTACAACACGATTTATTTATTTTTTGACAGTAATTTATAAACCATCTACATAATTAAGCTTATGTTAGTTACCACATCCACGTTAACTTTAAAACCGGCGTACACAGTTTGTAATAACCATAACGCGTTGTTCATTACAAACGTGTGATTATGAATTATATTGAGAACGTCATACATAGAAAGCATGCCATAATGTAACTTACCCACTTTAGCCGCATTCATCGTGAAACGTGTACACGTTTCAAACTACTCACTGGTGACAAATGCTTCATGGTTCGCGCAGACATAAAAACATTGACGAAAACAAAACTCATCAGAATGACTGCTGTGTTCATTATTACAACCAAGATCAGAACACTACAATTGCTTAAACGCCATTCTGCTCCAGCCTATTCAAAATGGAGGACTGTGACAAAGCTCACTCAGGGCGGGTCTGAGATGAAACTGCTTGAAACTGTGTGTATCATGATGTCAAGCCGGTAACGTTAGCTAACAAGCTATATTTTTTTACTATATTTCTTTTGATATTATTGTTGGTCTGTGTTTTTGTTTGTTTAAGAGTATTTGTTCCAAAATTACTTGATTTTGATTAATTTTACTTGTTGCCTTAACGGTAAAACGTCAGTGCAGTATATCAATAACTAGTTTTTGTCTCGCGTGTCCTTTTATGTTGCTTGCCCTTCCCAACAGACACTTTGAAAGTGGGATTCGTAGCAGTAGTGCAGTTCATGTGCATGATTGTATTCTGGATGTATTGGTGTGTGTGGTGTTGTTATGGCAGCAGTGTGGGATGTGTTGATCTTTAGTGAAGAGAAGGCCCTGACTAAAACCGCACGATACGCTACTGCCTATTTCACAAGTTCACACTTTCAATCAAGTCAGATAGATTAAGTTGGTAAATGTATTTGGCGTGCTGTCTGAGGAGAGGACTCTGAGCTGGGTAATTTTGCTCGAACGTAGAGTATCCCCTCTTTAGGTATAGAAAGTCACCTGGTGATTGAGAGGAGGCGGGGTGATGGAGCGATTCTGAAGACTGTATACAGTCTTCAGAATCTGAGAATCCTTATGAGTTTGGCTGTGATTATATATAGCTTGCCTTGCTGATAGAGTACACTGTTAAACCTTACCAGTGACCCTGTGTTCAAGCTCCGCTACATGCTCACCTAAAGTTGTAAGACAGACATGGATCGATGATAAACTTGACTGAATACTGTCCATTTTTTGGCTTTCAGTTGTTGTATAGTGTTCACAATAAACTTACTTATTGGTGACTGATTGCTCTATGATCAAGCGTTGTAGATCAGAGGCTTTGAGGATGTTGCTTGTATAAAGCGTCAGTTCGCAATGATAAATTGCATTCGTACACTGTTAAACCTTACCAGGTTTTTTATCAGTAAAATACTGGCAACACTTTTGCCAGTTACTGTAAAGAATCTGTTACAGTGACTAGCTGGCATCAGTGTTGCCAGTTTTATACCGTAAATCAGTTATTACAGTTGATAACTGGCAGCAGTGGTTTCAGTTAATTACTGTACTGCATATACATTTAAATAATTTATAATTCAGCACTCATTGTGGTACTCTTAAACTTATGAATCATTATGTCATGTTACTTCAATAAAAAATATAAAGAACATTTAAATCTTTACACAAATTAACTTTATTACTTAAGCCCCGTTTCCACAAAAATTACCCGGAACAATTTGTACCAGGAACTTTTTTTACAGGAACTTTTCTCCCCCCAGACCTGCAGCTGTCTGCGTTTCCACCAGAATCTAAAGTTCCGAGAAGATTAGGCAGATTAGTCCGGTGATGTAGGACTGTGTGCGACTGCTCCTCCAAGTCAGTGACGGACAGTAATCATGTCATCAGATGTCAACAGTAATCAGATGACATTTTTTGTACCGATTGAAAGATTTAGTGGACTGTTTAAATGAGACGTTAACTAAACTAAACTAAACTTTATATATACGCTGTGTCATTATTTCAACATTATCTTCATAACTTACGAAATTAAAAGTTTACCCCTCAGAAAAAAGCTTTCCTCTCTTGTCAACATGAGCGCGCCGCGTGCTGTCACGTCATGTAAGGACGCACACTTAAAAGTAATCGGGTCAGGTCATTTACATGATGAAAAATAGACTGTAAAAAAATTAATAACGAGTATGGAAGATATTCAAGCTGTGCTGCTTTTGCTGGTTATGTATAGGTTTACTAAAGAGGTAATTAACAACGACAGAAAAGAGCAGCATATTCAGAAAGCTTGTAAAGCTAGATTTAAAATGACAATGTATATTATTATCAGCTATTACGGACATTGAACGTGAGATGGCTGAGACGAACGCGGCGCACGCCATCAGACAGAGAGCAAGACTGATATTTACTGAACGTAGACCGAACCTCGCAAAAGACTTTTAAAAATGCCGGTTGAAATAAAATGCTAAACCAATCAGCATGTTCAGCGCCCAAGTCCCACCCTCGAAAGTTCCTGAACTTTAAAAAAGTACTACCTCGCGAGCAGGGCCATTTGGAGGGGGAAATATTTACCCGGAACTTCATTTAGACCCTGGTTCCTGTGGTCAAAGCACACCGAGTACCACCCAAAGTTCCTGATTTCTGGGTAAAGGTGCGGTGGAAACGCAGCTTTAGATGTTTATCTATTGCCCAACATAACAGAATTACAAAAAAAACAAATTAAAATAATATTAATTTGCTCCTTCATAACAATAACATCAACAAACAATATGAAAACACACAAATATTTTCAAGACATGTAAAATCCTGCCTCTAACCAAATAAACATTAACTTGGATGCAACACCCAAATCTACATCTCAGCCACTAATGACCCTCAGGTTATTTATGCTAACACAAATTAAATGACCTTCTTTTATCCGTACAAGGAAAACATTCACAAAATGCTTTCAGTTAGTTGTATGTTTTCGCTCAAATTCAGTGAGCCACTACTATAATGTATGTACATGTGGATTTATGTTTTGACTCTTTCTTAACAGATGACAGTTTTAGGGCTAGTTCCAGAAGCACACTTTGTCCCCTCAGGATTAATCGTCACTAAAATCTTGTTGAGTGAATCCAAGCCTGCAGTCTCCCTCTCATTTACTGAAGCTTTCGCGCCTCGATCGCCCCCCGGTGACCGGTCCCAGTATAGCCGCCCCTCTGCGTTTTCTAATGGACGCGAGACAAACTAAACAATAAAATTACACTTCAAATATTTTTTCCCCAAAGTTAGTTTATGTCATTGAAGGCAGTTATCATCACGATGATTTCATTTCAAGTGTTCGTTTTTAAAATAAGTTTAGTTTTAGTTAGTTATCTGACGCTTTAAAAACGGGGGGTGTGACATCATGATTGACAGCTGAGACTGACGGCTTCTCTGAGTGAAGTTGTCACTGAGGCACTAATGGACTTTTTTCGGAATTTTTGGGAGCAGATTGGTGCTTTATCTTTAATTTCTACATTTCCATAACGGTTTATTTCACAACCAACATAATTAATTGTTCTCTATCTGCGAGAGTGTGGGCAGGCTTTTGATATCGCAGCTGTACTTCCTGCGCTCTACTGCGCAACTCCGGTCCCGAAATCGCTACTGCGCAGACTCGGTCCCAAGATGTCAGCGCTGTGCACCCCTGCCTGAAAGCTTCAAATATGGCAAGCGGAAATGGATGATGTCGAGTCGTCCATATTTTTTTACGGTCTATAAGTGAATCAGACAACAGCTATTTCAGAAATGGAGTAACAAATCAAACAGTTCAGAAAAAACATACTACGAAACAATATAAATATAAATAAAATGCACAACTGTGGCAAACTCATGTTACATGATTGCAGATGTACCTTTCAATGAGTTCTAATGTGGCACTGGCTGACTCTTGGTATTCAATGTTAAATACATAGAAGACACTGAAAAACACATGCAGTGCCACTGAGAAATCGAACTGCTCATCAATGCAATGAGTGTCACTTTCATCCACTTAGATGAATTTAGAAGGCTATCTCGTGAAATTTGTTCTCACCATAAAAACTACCAAAACACATTAATTATTTACCATATATTTCATACTTACCAAGCATGATGAGCCTCGGTGTGACTGGTAAATGTAGATCATTTTCTGACATTCAGGTATGTTGGAGTTGTTTTGTATAAAAAAGTTAGTTGGTGAAAAGGCAAATTGCAAAGTTTGCATCTGTACATTGTGGCAAATCCTGACTGACTAAGAAAAACGAAAGCAATGATAAAACAAGTTGTTTATCAGCAAGAGTTCAATTGCTGATAAATGCAGTTACTCCAGGATTTTTTTTTTTTTACACAAAGGGACATTACTTAGTGAGGAGTTGTGAGGAGAGGCTAAAAAAACTTGCTTATCAGGAAGCTATTGCTGTGCGATTCATAAATCAAAACATAAATCTACTATTGGAGTTCTCAACACAGCACGTAGCAGTAGCAAACAAACTCCAAACGGGTCACACCTGCTCGTTTAGGCTCAGACATCCAGCCCTTGTGTACGTATTTGTGTGCTCACATGCGTATGTGTGTGTTAATGCATTAATCCTTGTTTTCTGACTGAAGATGTAAACAGTTTGAAATAAACGATGACGTAATGCATCATGGGAATGTAGACCAGTAATTTACCAGTAAATGTTACAGTTATTTCCCTTCATGGGCGCTGAAAGTAATGTACTGTAGTTTATTATAGTGCAGCAAAACCTCACCTCATATTACAGTAAAATACCTTCCAATGATGTTAAAGCTAAATACTGGCGATTTTACAGTTTTTCACCCAGAAGTCTACAGCAAGGTTTAACAGTGTAGATATGTTGATTAATTGTAGCCTTATTTTTATATGTTCCTCCCAAACTACGTTAAAGGGGTCATATAATGCAATTTTTACACAAGTTAATATGATTCTTTAGTGTCTAAATGAAAACTTTGTAATATACTTTAATAAAAAAATGTCAATAGTATTGTAAGAAAACACTTATTTTACCTGGTCAAAAAGAGCTTTCACCAAGCCCTTCCACCAAGCTGTATCCACCAAGTGCATACAGCTTTAAAGGGTCATGAAACCCTACAGCTAATTTTTTTGAGATTTTAACAGATATATGTGTGTTGAACATCATAGAACATAATGTGTCAGGGTCTAGAAAGAGACTGAAAGATCCAAATGCGATAACTCATTTATTGACAGAACTGCACGAAGTACATAAAGTCCGAAGACCACTGAAACTCAGAACGGGCAGGCAGGATACAGGACAGTCAGGCAGGTCCAGGAAACGGTGAAGGCGGTGAGCTGGTCAGGGGCTCATGACGCAGGGGAAGCAGTGGGCAGATGTACCGCGGGAATCCTGGAATCCGGAACAGAGGCGATCTCCCGGGAGAAGAACAGCACACACCAGGGACCACAGAAGCCTGCAACGATCTGACAATGTGTGCAGTCAGTGCCACGTATATAAAGGCAGCGGTGATGAGTGCAGCAGGTGATAGTGCTCAGGCAATAATCAGAAACCACGCCCCCAACACCACCACACAACACACAGTGAGTGAGACGACGGATTGATGAACCGTGACAGTACCCCTCCCCCTAGGAGCGCCTCCTGGAGCTCCCCGGAGGACCTACCTGTCGATTGTAATCATCAATAAGGGAGTGATCCAGTATGTCCCTAGCAGGAACCCAACTCCTCTCCTCCGGACCGTAACCTTCCCAGTCCACCAAGTACTGGAATCCGCGTCCCCTCCGTCTCGAGTCCAGGATACGATTTACCGTATAGGTTGGTTCCCCATCTACGAGACGCGGCGGGGAGGAACCGGGGCTGGCGGATTAATGTGGGAGTAAAACACGGGCTTTAATTTGGAAACATGAAACACGGGGTGTATCCTCCCGTACGCAGGAGGTAGTTTGAGGCGTACTGTCACCGGACTAAGAATTTTGGTGACAGGAAACGGGCCAATAAATTTGGGGGCCAGTTTATTACTCACAGAGTGGAGAGGAATGTTTCTGGATGAAAGCCACACTTTTTGACCCACAACGTAGACGGGAGGCTTAGACCGGTGGCGATCGGCTTGGGCCTTGGTGCGCGCACGCACCTGGAGCAAAGTCTCGCGGGCTCTACTCCATGTGTGGCGACACCTCTGGACGAACGCGTGGGCGGAGGGGACCGCGACTTCGGACTCCAGACTGGGAAAGAGTGGTGGCTGGTACCCTAAGCTACACTCAAATGGCGAGAGGCCCGTACCCGACACTGGTAACGAATTATGGGCGTACTCAATCCAAGAGATTTGCTGGCTCCAGGACGAAGGATTCTTGGAGGCTAAACATCGCAACCCTCTCTCAAGATCTTGGTTGGCCCGCTCAGTCTGACCATTACTCTGGGGGTGAAACCCTGAAGACAGACTAACCGTCGCCCCCAGTAATTTGCAGAATTCGCGCCAAAATTTAGAAATAAATTGGGGCCCCCTGTCGGAAAGCACGTCCATCGGAAGGCCATGTAAACGAAAGACGTGGTCAACGACAGCTACCGCTGTCTCCTTAGCCGAAGGTAACTTGGCTAAAGGGATAAAATGAACCATTTTCAAGAACCGGTCCACGACGGTTAAAACAACCGTCTTGCCCTGTGAGGGCGGTGATTAAATCTAGTGCGATGTGGGACCAGGGTTTCGAAGGAACCGACAGCGGTTGGAGTAACCCATCGGGAGGGCGATTAGAGGTCTTACCAATGGCGCAGACTGAACAGGCTGTTAAAGAAAAATTTAATCATTTATGTTTGAATTTACACAGAAGTCAACATCTGTCTCTGCCATACAGAAACACCTCAGTACGGAGTCACAGGACAGCTAGTTTGGAGACACCGGGCCTTAGGTGTCGTTAATTAAATCACAGCCACAGCCACATTGATTAGATCTTCACACATACAAATTCTCTACTACATTTACATCATAAAATGTATGCCAACCACACCTCACATTCTCATGCACGGTCGCAAAACCTCCCCATCACACTTGAGGTCTTAACACAATCACTGATGGGGGAAGAGGGAGGGGGACCATTGTGTCCCTTGCTTTCTATTGCAAACTAGTTATAGAGGGGTGGGGGAGACATTTGTCTTACCTTCACCCTGTATGAAAGGTACGGGGACATTGAAAGGTATAAGAGCTTGGGCTTTCTTTCGTTTCCTCAGTTCATACTCTGTGCAGGCATACTTGTTTGTGTAGACTGTGAGCTCATTCTTGCAAGAATTAAATCTTTATAAAGACCATTGGTAAGATTTTTTCTCTTATTCAGCTAAGCAATTGTTTTGCTTCCATAAGGCCAAAACAAATTCCCGGATGTCGCGAGCCATGCGAGGCCACCAGAATCGTTGCTTGACCAAAAATTTAGTTCTATTTACCCCTGGATGGCAAGCTACATTGGAACAATGACCCCATCGTATAACGTTGGACCAAACTCCCTCTGGCACAAATAACCGACTCGGTGGCCCGCCGGGCGGAGGCGTTACCCCTTCTAGGGCCGACTTGACCCTCGACTCGACCTCCCATACGAGTGTGGAGACAACCAGTCTCTCAGGTAAAATAGACTCGGGAGTAGACGGGCGTTCGGAGCGGTCAAAAACGCGCGACAAAGCATCGGGTTTGATGTTTTTGGAACCCGGGCGGTACGATATGGAAAAATTGAAGCGTTCGAAAAAAAGGGCCCACCGGCCCTGCCTAGAGTTGAGTCTTTTAGCAGATCTGATGTACTCAAGATTCTTATGATCGGTCCATACGATAAAAGGTACCCCTGACCCCTCTAACCAGTGACGCCATTCTTCCAATGCAAGTTTGATTGCCAACAATTCTCTGTTACCAATGTCGTAATTGCGTTCGGCTGGGGATAAACGATGAGAAAAAAACGCGCACGGGTGCATCTTGTCATCCGAGGAAGAGCGCTGGGAAAGAACTGCACCTACCCCCGTCTCTGACGCGTCAACCTCCACCACGAACTGTCTAGATGGATCAGGGGTCACCAGAATGGGAGCCGAAACAAAGCGGCTCTTAAGTTTGGAAAATGCAGCCTCGGCTGCACCAGACCACCTGAAGACAGTTCTGGAGGAGGTTAACGCTGTCAGAGGCGCGGCTAGTTGGCTGAAGTTGCGAATAAAACGCCGATAGAAATTGGCGAATCCCAGAAACCTCTGTAGGGCCTTACGAGAATCTGGACTTGGCCAATCTATCACAGCCTTAACTTTGTCAGGATCCATGCGCATTCCCTCGGATGAGACGATATAACCCAGGAAGGGAACAGACTGTGCATGGAACGCGCATTTCTCCGCCTTGACAAAAAGCCCATTCTCTAGCAACCTCTGAAGCACTAGTCTGACGTGTCGGACATGCTCCTGGAGAGACGAAGAAAAAATCAATATGTCATCCAGGTAGACATACAGAAACTGATCGACCATGTCTCCCAACACGTCATTGACTAGTGCCTGGAAGACTGCGGGGGAGTTGGAAAGCCCGAAGGGCATAACCAAATATTCAAAATTGCCCCTAGGGGTATTAAACGCCGTCTTCCACTCATCCCCCTCTCTTATGCGCACCAAATGATAAGCATTACGTAAGTCCAATTTCGTGAATACGGATGCTCCCTGTAACCTCTCGAAGGCTGAAGACATCAACGGCAAAGGATAAGTATTCTTTACCGTGATCTTGTTCAACCCCCGGTAATCAATACAAGGTCGCAGAGAACCATCCTTCTTACTCACGAAAAAGAACCCCGCCCCCGCTGGAGAAGAAGAGGGGCGGATGAACTCGGAAGCTAGAGAATCAGAAATGTATTTCTCAATGGCCTCCCTCTCAGGTAAAGAAAGAGAGTATAACTTGCCTTTGGGCAGAGACTTGCCTGGCAGTAAGTCTATAGCACAGTCATAGGGACGGTGGGGAGGGAGAGAAGCAGCCCGGGACTTACTGAACATCTCCTTCAGGTCGAGGTACTCCGCAGGCACGTTAGATAAATCCGTCGTCTCCTCCTGAAACACAGAACAAGACACAGACTCAGGGTCTAGAAAGAGACTGAAAGATCCAAATGCGATAACTCATTTATTGACAGAACTGCACAAAGTACATAAAGTCCGAAGACCACTGAAACTCAGAACGGGCAGGCAGGATACAGGACAGTCAGGCAGGTCCAGGAAACGGTGAAGGCGGTGAGCTGGTCAGGGGCTCGTGACGCAGGGGAAGCAGTGGGCAGATGTACCGCGGGAATCCTGGAATCCGGAACAGAGGCGATCTCCCGGGAGAAGAACAGCACACACCAGGGACCACAGAAGCCTGCAACGATCTGACAATGTGTGCAGTCAGTGCCACGTATATAAAGGCAGCGGTGATGAGTGCAGCAGGTGATAGTGCTCAGGCAATAATCAGAAACCACGCCCCCAACACCACCACACAACACACAGTGAGTGAGACGACGGATTGATGAACCGTGACATAATGTTAACATCTGTTAGATTTAATTAAAAGGTGAATCTGGTACATTTTTATGTTTTTCACCCTATTTTCATCTTCCGGGTTTAAAAACTACATTGCGTCCACGTCACAGCTTGTGACGTACCAGGTGGAAAACAGAATAATAAGACACAGGTGAAAACAGTCAGTGCTAATGAGTCCGGGCCAATGAATAATGGGTAATGTAGTTTATGATAGAATGACAGTCCGGATTGAAGTGTCCTCTGGTGGCGGGCACTCACACTGGTGAATTGTGAGACTAATCAGAGTTGGAAGTGTGTTGCTGGGACTGGCGTTATTTCAACCAACTGCACCTACAATAAAAAGTTACATTTATATAATGTTAACAGCAATACAACCTGGAAGCTAGGTCTGCATAATTATGATAAAATAAATGTTAAACTAAAGGGATAGTTCAACCAAAAATATAATTTGTCATAATTTTGTCACTTTTTTTTAATCATTGTAATTTATCTTTAGCCAGGTTAAGATTTGAATTTATTAATGTATTTTTTGCGGCAAAAAAAAAAAAAAAAACGAACTAACTTTGTAAAGTCTAAAACGTCTCAGGTTACGTATGTAACCCTTGTTCCCTGAGAGGGAACGAGACACTGCGTCGTCGAGTGACGACACTCTGGGGAACGCCCCCGGCGTGACGGCTCTGAAGTATGAATGAAATCAGCCACCAATCCGATTGGTGCTACGTCATGACGTAGTAGGTGACGGCGTACGCGGAAGCTATAAGAAGGCGCCGTCTCATACAACAGACAGCCTTTGCGATGAAGCGAGCGATCTACGTGAAGGTGTGGCGACGAGACACAGTGTCTCGTTCCTTCTCAGGGAACAAGGGTTACATACGTAACCCGAGACGTTTTCTTGCATGCGTCCGTTTTTAACTCACCCGAGACGTTCCCTTTATCGAGGGAACTCGCACTGCGTCGTCGAGTGACGACACTCTGGGGAACGAATACCCACTAGGCCACACCAAAACACGTCCGTCCTGGTGTGAAGCTGATACCTTAGGCACACTCAGGACGCGAGCACCCTAGCACCCGGTGTAGCCGGAAGGTCCAGCTTATAAAAACTAATAAAGGTGTGAGGATTAGCCCACCCTGCTGCTTCACAAATCTCGATAAGTGAAGCTCCCGAAAGGAGGGCCACCGAGGAGGCCAAGCCCCTCGTAGAGTGGGCCCTCACAGCTATGGGTGAAGGCAAATTGCGCACCTGATAAGCCGTTGCTAAAGCCTGGAAGATCCAGTTACTGCCCAGTCAGCAAATTTCCTTCCTGGCAAAAGTGCCAGGAAGAATGCTGGGGCCCCCACAGACCTCTCATAATCTGGCCTTCCATGACCGCGCCCCGTGAGGGAGGCGTCTGTTGAAAGGATCTTCCTGCAACATGACGCTCCTAACACTGGCCCTTGGGACAGGAACCTGGGATTTTTCCATATGACGAGGGAACGAAGGCTTTGCACATTACTTGATCATACAGAAAGGTTTTCCCCTCGAGGAGAACCCCCTGGTCCCCAGCCACCACTGGAGGGGCCTCATGTATAGCAGGCCGAACGGAACCACGTTATACACTGCTGCCATGAGACCCAGCAGTCCCTGGATATGCTTCACAGTGCGGCTACCAAAAGAAGAACCCGATACTGGTACGCTCTGCCCCCAAAAGCGAACCTCAGGAACTTCCTGTGGGCAGGGAGGATAGGGATGTGGAAATATGTGTCCTTAAGATCTATCATGACGAACCAGTCCTCGAACTGGCTCTGACTCATGATTTCTGGAATAGTGAGCATCTTGAACCTGAATCTCCTCAGAGACCGATACAAGTACCTCGGATCTATTATAGGGCGCAACCTCCGCATCCTTCTTGGGAACAATGAAGCATGTTCCCTAACCTGCCTCTGGGCAGGGGGAACCACGGTCCAGACCACACTGTAGAATTCGGTGGTGGAATTCTGAACTGCAGTCTGTACAGACTTCACACTGTACACAGGGCCCGAGCAGAAATATTGGGAAGGCATAACCATGCGCAAGATAATCCACTAGGGGAACCAACCTCTCGGAGTTGGTCTCTGGTACCCACCGAACCCCCTGCCCGACCCCCTGAAGAGGCCACCCGGCAGAGCTTAGTCGGGAAGGATTTTCGGTGTGCGAACGCGGTCGCTGCCCAGCTGCATGTCTTTCTAGAGGCAGCTGGAGCAGCATGCGTCCACTGGAAATCGATGTGGCCCGAGCGTCGACTTCCAGAAAACTCCACAGAGGAGGCGACCTCGATCGCTCCCCGGGAGAGGGGGCTGACCCGCAGGCCACTGGGCTGGGTACACCCCAGTCCAGACCACACCGATGACTTCGGTGTTGGAACACTGAACTGCAGTCTGTACCCCCTTCTGTGCACACTGTACACAGGGCCCGAGCAGAAATATTCGGGAGGCATAACCATGCGCCGAGATATTCCACTAAGGGAACCAACCTCTGGGGGTTGGTCTCTGGTACCCACCGAACCCCCTGCCCGACCCCCTGAAGGGCCACCCTGCAGGGCTTAGTCAGGGAGGATTTTCGGTCCGCGAACACGTTCGCTGCCCAGCTGCAGTCTTTCTAGAGGCGGCTAGAGCAGCATGCGTTCGCTGGAAGTCAATGTGGCCCGAGCATCGTAGACGGCGGATCGCAGCATCGACTCCCAGAAAACTCCACAGGGGAGGCGACCTCGATCGCTCCCCGGGAGAGGGGCTATGAAAAAGCCCAGTGAACACAATTGGATGATAGGCTGATAATCTAACTCCTCAAAGTTAGATAAATCCCATTTAATTCCTCAGAACTGAGTCAGATAATGTTTAATTTTAATTCCTCAGAATTAATACAGCCCTAATCTCCAGATGATACTGTTTAAATATGTATTTAACGAATTGTCATCTACTCGCTGCCTCAGCAACGCGAGATTCGACTCGTTTACAACATGTTTGGCTTTCATCTCTCGAGATGAAAGACCACAGGCGCGAGGCTGAAACACTCGAAAACGCACGGCTGTACGCTGCGAGATACTCAACGAACACAGCCAGCACCCTCAGAAGCTGACTGCACTCGTGCCAAACAGTATCACGTGCACCGATAGCAAGTGTTCACTAATATTGCAGACCGTAATCTACGCGCTGCCTCAGCAACGCGCGATTAAGCCTTGCATTACAAGCTCTCGTTTACTTCGCTACCTCAATACTGAGCACGTCTAATTCCTCGGAATCGGACCGCTCAAGCATCTAATTCTCCACCCCGGGGGAAAAAGTCACAGCATGGGTTTCCACACAAGGAATAAGAACATTGGCCGGCTATAGACAAACCCCTCGAGAGCTGACAGCGTGCCTTTATTTTATATATGAAGTAGGGATTTTCAAGTGCCGCCTGAGCGTGCTGCGCCCTGAGACACTGCACACACAGCTGGTGTGTGTCCGAGCCCATAATGAAGCGTGGGCATGGGTGCACACACCTCCTAAACTGCTCGCTTGTTTTAATGTGGTGACAGACAACAGTAAATAGACAAACAATATCACACAGAGCGCCTCGCTGAAGAGCAAAGACTGTCTGTTGTATGAGACGGCGCCTTCTTAAAGCTTCCGCGTACGCCGTCACCTACTACGTCATGACGTAGCACCAATCGGATTGGTGGCTGATTTCATTCATACTTCAGAGCCGTCACGCCGGGGGCGTTCCCCTGAGTTTCGTCACTCGACGACGCAGTGCGAGTTCCCTCGATCAAGGGAACTAGTCCGGAGTTTTAAATCATCAATCAATGACTCGTTCGGTGACTTTGTGCTGCATTACACATGGGATTGAAATGGTAAATACACTCAACTGAGGCTAATTCGACACTCTCCTCAAACAAATACATAATGCTGCACAAAATAACCTTAAAAAGACTTTGAAATGCCAAAACCTCACTTACCTGAAGATATGTGAAAGAAAACTCATGAGAGCAGATGAGAAAATGGTGCCGTATCAGTCAGATTCATTCCACTAATGAGATGCAACCACCTGAGGTGTGAAACCTCGGATGTCAGCTGCGCTTGATTTCAGGTGTCCTGTGTTTTTCCATATACTTTGTGCCGTAGTTCAAACACATATGGCCCTTATGTGTACATTGTTATCTGGGCCATATACCTCAAAATGAGTTGTGAACTAAGAGAACATTTCACATTTTAAAGTTATGGCAAAACAAATATGGTCACATTCTGGCCCATATCTGTTCAGCCATGCCATATTTGGGCCATATGTGCCAGATAATACCCACATGTGGCCAAAACATGTTTGCTATCTGGGAAGTCTCTAAAGGTCTTTGACAAGATCTCTGCTGTGCAAGTTTATCAGTTTGAACCGGAGTCGGACTGGTTGGACCCGCCGGAGAAGACGACAGCTCAAACAAAATTCAACATTTAAGGCTAAACAGGATGTTTCTGAATGGTTGGTTAACGTAATGTCACTTTGATTTATCTTTATGTACTGGCAGGGTAATGTTAACACGAATGCTATGTGTTTGTATATTGTATTGTGACCAAGGTTATTTTCGTAAACGAAAACTGAAACTAAGACTAAAACTATTGGTCAAAAAACATTTTCGTAAACTGAAATAAAATTAAAAAATCTGAATAAATAAAAAACTATAACTAAACGAAACTAACTACTCTTACTAAAAAACTAACTGAAATAAAATAATAATTAGCAAAAATAAATATTCGTTTTCGTTATTAATAAGCCCTATTTAATGTGATGGAAAATCTGACTGTGGCGGTTGAGGAAGTGTCTGTATATTGCGCTACTGCGCGTGAAGTGATCTGAGGAGGAGATTAACCGCTGTCCTGTGACGGACGCGTGCAGACAGTCAACACCGCTAGTCCTAAACGGCAGTTCACAAAGAATCAAATGCGTCCGTGGCAGTGAAATGGGAAATAACACAAGGTAATGAGATGCACGTTGAACTTCTTTTAACTTAAGCTCACTGTTTTACAATGCCGTTTCTTACGCGACGAGAGACGCAGGCGCAAAAGTCAGCAACTAAAGTAACAAGTACTAGCCTACTGTGCGTTTGAGATTTCATGTTTGCATAATATTGACAGGCTCAAAGGTGTTATCATAATCCTTTACATTATATTATATTATTATCTGTGTGGAGACATTTCCCCACAAAGTAGGGAATACCAGGACACACACACACACACACACGTTTGTTTCACTATATAAGTGAGGACATTGCATGGACTTCCATTGATTTATATCAGGTTAAAGATATTTTATATTCCCTAACACAATCCCTATCCCTAAACCTACACATCCCAAGAACGTGCAAAACAATAGAATTAAATAAAAACATGTTTTGGCCGATTTATAAGCCTTTTTAACTATAGTGAGGACCAGTCACATGTCCTTACTAGTCAGTTATCATATTTTACTAGATAAGTGAAGACATTGGCCCCCTTTACAATTATAGCGCACACACACACACACACACACACACACACACACACACACACACACACACACACACACACACACACACACACACACACACACACACACACACACACACACACACACACACACACACACACAGACCACAACAGTGTGTTGGCTTTATTCAGATGACTTTAGCTGTGGTCTTACACTGCTAGCCTACATTGTACTACTGAAGAAATTAAAATAAGCTTTTAATTGTTTAACAATATTTCATCTTTGTTATGAATGAGTTTGTCTGGAATTTATAATTTTTACTTTTATATTGTACTTTGCATTTATTTTGTTCTTTAAGATAGGCTAATACTCAAAAGATCTATGTCAAAAATATCAAATATAATTTTTTAATATCAAAATATAATTTATTTCATTTTTTATCTCCAGATCGTTGTTTGTAGGTCATAGTTTGCCTCAAGCTTTTTTGCTCAAAGGTGAAGACCCAGCTTTATGCATGTTTTGTAAGACCGTCCTGGGTATAAACAATAATGCTCGTTTATCAAGTTTTTTCACTTAAGGATGTTTAGTAAGATTAAACTGTAATCTGTGCAAACATTAAACTTTGCTGAAATTAAAAACCTTGATTTGGTCTCTACACTTCATTATGGTAACTCTGCTAAACTATAATTACTAAAACTAAAACTGAAACTAAATAAATAAAAACTAAATAGAAATGTATTTGCAAAATAAAAACTAAACTAAAACTAGCAAAACCATTTGTAAAACTAACTAAAACTAAACTGAAATTGGTAGCAAAATTGAAAACGATAATAAAATAAAAACTAATTTCAAAAAGCAAAACTATAATGACCTTGATGCCGTTCCAGGCCGATCTAGTTGATATGTCAACATATGCCAAGGAAAATGACAACAACCATTTTCTGTTGACATGTATTGATCTGCTTAGTAAATATGCATGGACACGTGTGTTGAAGAACAAGAGTGGATTAGAGGTCGCTAAAGCGGTTGAATCTATTCTTGAAGAGGGACGCCATCCTGAGAAAATACAGACGGATAAAGGAACTGAGTTCTTCAACAAGCATTTTCAAAAACTGACAAAAAAATACAATATCATACATTTTGCAACCGCTACAGAATTAAAGGCATCCGTTGTTGAGCGGTTAAATAGAACCTTAAAGGGTAGAATGTGGAGGTATTTAACAGCCACAAACTCCAAACGTTACATTGATATACTTCAAGACATAACCCAAAGCTACAATGCTAGCTATCACAGGAGCATTAAGATGAGACCAATTGATGTGAACAAAGAAAACGAATCTGTGGTGTTACATAATCTATATGGTGATAACAGATCTCACAGCAGCAACCCTGTGTTTAAATACAAAGTTGGTGATGTCGTCCGAATTTCTAAAGTAAGAGGACCTTTTGCAAAAGGTTATGAGGAAAACTATACACAAGAGTATTTCACTGTATCAGCATGTATCCCAAGAGTGCCACCTGTTTACAGATTGAGTGATTATGATGGTGATGTCATCGATGGTGTCTTTTATGAGGAAGAGTTACAAAAAATACTCGTTAGCAAAAACAAGGCATTTAAAGTTTAAGAAATTTTAGATAAGAAGAAGAAAGGCCGCAAAACATTTCTACTCGTACAGTGGCTTGGATGGCCGGCAAAATTTGCCTCATGGGTCGGTCAAAAAGAATTGATTGACGTGTAGACACCATAAAACAAATAAACTCTATAGATTGTGAACATTTCTGTAAAAGGCGACATGGCAGAGGGTGGATTTTATATTACGCTCCCCTGCAATGCATCATTATCTGTTTACCCCGAAAATCGTATATCTTGTTATACGACCAGGTTATCAAGAACCTTAAACCTAAAAGGAGAATGATAAGTTGGATTGTTTGAATTTGAATATCCAATATCATGGTATACATTTAATGATGAAGATGCTGCATTCATTCTCAACTATGGAAAAACAACAGTGACAGCTAGAGATGGTTCAGGATCAAGGACAACGCCTCTAACAACAGATAAAGATACGAACCATGTCACTGAACAGCCATCTGAGGGGAAAGATATAGAAATTTTCATTAACAGTGACCAAAAGATATCAAATGTACTTTACAGATTAAAGTCAGGATATTATGATGACATTGTTTTTCTGATAAGGGAGATAAACGCAAACCTACCACAGGGTATAAGTTTCGGTTTTGATCATGTTAAAAATATGGTTTTCCTGCAAGGACCTCCAAAAACATTCTTGACATTTTATGGAAAGTTGGCTATTATTTTGGGGTTAAATCCAGGGGTTGCAATATAAACTAGTGACCAGACTAAAGAAGACCATGCTATTGGCTACAAAGCTGTGACATATGCACCTCATCAAGCGGACATAAACAGGGGTTTCTACACTATGTATATATACACTGATATAATAGAATATCAATCAGTTGGGGACCATCATGTACCATTACTAAGATGTGTACATATAGATGGTGAGAACAACAAGATTGTCAGTGTTAGATACGACAAACCACATTACGTCTCCGTTAATAAATCCAGCATCACCGAAATAACTATACAAGTGAAAGACGATCAAAATAAAGACGTACATTTTAGTTACGGCAAAGTTTGTGCTAAACTACACTTTAGACCTGTGAAACAGTGTGGTTTTTAATAAAGCATACTGAAAAATAACAAAAAAATGGTCTATTTCAACAATCACAATATGGATCCCATGCGTTACGTGGAGTATTATCAAAATCAGGCGGGGAGTGGAATCCCTGGATATGCAGGAGGTATTATGTATGGTTCCGGCTTCGGTGGGGTATTTCGACGGATTTGTAGAATGGCCATACCATTACTAAAAAGAGGATTTACCATAGCTAAGCCACATCTTAAATCAGTGGCAAAAAACATCTTAAGTGATGTTGTTAGTCATACAATGTCAAACTCTTTTAACAACAATACACAAGAAGGGTCAGGGTTAATGGTGATGTCTCGTAAAAGACTATCCAGACCCCCAGGGCTTCGGAGGAGTGGCCAGATGAAGAAGAAGAAAAAACGAGTTCAGAAGAAAACCTCAGTTGTAAAACGCAAGCGGACGCGTAAGGCACCTGCAAAACACAGCACATCAAAAAGATTGAAGGGGTCTGTTAAAACAATTTTTTAGATCATGGCATTACTACACAACATGTCGGAAGAATGTTTAAAATCTGAGCTTGATTTATTTACGGTGCCACTGACTCAAACTGCTCTTGAAAAAAATACATATATGGAAATACCTCCATTATCCGCTATTACCGACAGTACTCCCCTAGAATTCTATATAGCGGGAACTGGAGAGGATTATGTGGATCTGAACAATACATTGTTGTTTTTGCGTCTCAAAATCACTAATGCAGATGGTACAGACATTGCGGACGGAGACCCTGTGGGTCTTATTAACTACCCAGGAGCGACAATATTTTCACAAGTCGATGTGACACTGGGGGACCGTCTGATATCGCAGAGTTCTAGCACTTATCCTTATCGCTGCATAATAGAATGTCTTCAATCAATCAATCAATCAACTTTATTTATATAGCGCGTTTACAATCACGATTGTGTCAAAGCAGCTTCACAGTGTCAAACAGGACAATATTGCGACAAAACCAGATTTGGCTGTACAGTCGCACCGGAGAAAACAGTGATGTTATCAGCCCATTCCAATTTATCACATAGCGACAATGTTGGCAGATCAGCACTATAGTCTACAGAATTAAACAAGACCTAATTCATACATTCCATTTGTATAATAAGTTGAATAACTTTGATTATATTTTTAGTGTCCCCAACTGAGCAAGCCAAGCCAAAGGCGACAGTGGCAAGGAACCAAAACTCCATCGGGGCGTGATGGAGAAAAATAAACCTTGGGAGAAACCAGACTCAGTCGGGGTGCCAGTTCTCCACTGGCTTATTAACACACCGTGTAAGATTATTATTCTGGCAACCTCACAGGTCAGAAATCATATTAGATTGGAATATTCAAAATTTCAGGGTATCACGGAAGAGACAGATTTATTTAGGATGGGGCGTAGATTACACAAGAGTATGAATACATGAAAGATCGGAATTATTGTGCCGAAGACGGGCTTTGAGCATGTCGTGCCAGTGAGGCAAATTGAGAGGAGACACCATTTGACATGGCTCAGCAGACACTCCAGGATGCGTTGGTCATGTCCAGGCAGGTCCACCATCAGATCCGGACAGGGCCCAGATCCGGGATAAACCTCGGGATAAACAGAGAGACTAACATTAGCGTAGATGCCACTCTTTTTATGATGTAATGAGTACATCAGGTGTTATGGGAAGTGCTCCCGGTTCCGGCTGACCTAGTTAATGCAGCCTAACAATCAGTAAATTGATTTGAATAATGAAAGTTAAAAATGTTCTATGTGTATGCCATAGTAAAGAGATGTGTTTTTAGTCTAGATTTAAACTGACAGAGTGTGTCTGCTTCCCGAACAATGCTAGGAAGAGACCGCAATAGACGTGATGGAGTATAATGTGTTAAGAGCTCGCTTAAGTACCGGGTAGCTAAACTATTTAGTGCTTTGTAAGTAATAAGCAAGATTTTAAAATGTATGCGATGTTTAATAGGGAGCCAGTGCAGTGTTGACAGAACTGGACTAATATGATCATACTTCCTGGTTCTAGTAAGAACTCTAGCTGCTGCATTTTGGACCAGCTGGAGTTTGTTTATTAAGCGAGCAGGGCAACCACCCAGTAGAGCATTACAATAATCTAGCCTTGAGCTCATGAACGCATGTACTAACTGTTCAGCATTTTGCATTGAAACCATGTGCCGAAATTTAGATATATTTTTAAGAGTTCAAGTTCAAGTTCAAGTTCAAGTTTTTATTGTCACATTACCACAGCACATGTGCCTCGGTAAGTGAAATTCTTGGGAGCATGCTCCAGAAATTTGCAGAAACAGTTAACATATAACCATACAAACTTCAACAGGTAAAATGTGCAATGTGCACATACATAGTCAGTACACACAGTGTACCATTGGCATGCTTACAGTTAGTGCTACACTACACATTATACTCACAATATACATACACACAGTTAACATCACATTACACTATACATTGTTTACGCAATTACACAGAATATACAAACTACATTATTGACATATATACACATAAAAATAAAAATGCTGAAGTGCCACAGATTGTACATGAACTGGAAGAAATGTGATGGATGTGCCTGATGTAACAGGTAGATGTTAAATGCAGTGTGTGTGTATATAGTGCAGTGTTGACTCTTAAAGTTAAGTGCGGTGTGTGGTATGCCTTATTGTGGGAGTATGGTGAGTGTATTAGTTTTGAATGTTAAGTAATCTAATAGCCTGTGGGAAAAAGCTGTCCCTAAGCCTGCTAGTGCGGGATCGGATGCTGCGAAGACGTCTACCTGAGGGCAGCAGAGAGAGCAGTCTATGGGACGGGTGGCTGGAGTCACTGATGATCCTCCGGGCTTTCCTTACACACCGCCTGGTGTAGATGTCCTGGAGGGAGGGAAGCTCACCTCCAACAATGTGGCTGGCAGTTCGCACGACCCTCTTCAGAGCTTTACGGTTGCCAGCGGTGCTGTTTCCGAACCAGGCAGTGATGCAGCCCGTCAGGATGCTCTCTATAGTGCAAGTGTAAAACGATCTGAGGATGCTGGAGCTCATTCCAAACTTCCTCAGCCGTCTCAGGAAGAAGAGGCGTTGATGTGCCTTCTTGAGCACTGCGTCAGTGTGTGCAGTCCAGGTGAGATCCTCGCTGATGTTAACGCCGAGGAACTTAAAGCTGCTTACCCGCTCCACAGGTGTCTTGTCGATGGTGATGGGTCTGTGTTTTCGGCTCTGTCTCCTGAAATCCACCACCAGCTCCTTGGTCTTGTCGGTGTTGAGTGAGAGGTGGTTCTCCTGACACCATTTAGTCAAGGTGCTTACCTCCTCTCTGTAGGCCGTTTCATCATTGTCGGTGATCAGGCCTATCACCGTTGTGTCATCGGCGAATTTGACGATGACGTTGGAGCTGTGTGTAGCTGTACAGTCATGTGTGTACAGGGAGTACAGGAGTGGGCTGAGGACACAGCCCTGAGGAGCACCAGTGTTGAGGGTCAGCGAGGACGACGTTTTGTTGCCCATTCTGACCACCTGACTTCTGCCTGTCAGGAATTCCAGGATCCAGCTGCACAGAGATCTGTTTAGTCCCAGATTCTGGAGCTTTGCAACAAGTGTAGTGGGCACTATGGTGTTAAATGCAGAGCTGTAGTCCACAAACAGCATTCTCACATAGGTGTTCTTGTTTTCCAGGTGAGAGAGAGCAGTGTGTAGGGTGAAAGCAATAGCGTCATCTGTAGAACGATTACTACGATACGCAAATTGTAGTGGATCCAATGAGGAAGGCAGCACAGAGCAGATGTAGTCTCTGACGAGTCTCTCAAAACACTTGCTGTAAATGGGTGTGAGAGCTACGGGCCTCCAGTCATTTAAGCAGGTGGTTTTGCTTCTCTTTGGTATGGGCACAATGGTGGATTTTTTAAAGCACGAGGGAACCACAGACAGACAGAGGGAAAGGTTGAAAATGTCTGTGAAGACACCGGCTAGTTGGAATGCGCATGCTCGGAGCACGCGGCCTGGAATGCCATCAGGACCCGCTGCCTTGCGGATATTTACCCGTCGGAAGGATCTGGTTACATCCGCGACGGATACGGTGAGTGCACTCGCGTCTCCTGCAGCAGCCGCGGCAGCGCTCTCTGTGTGGGCAGTGTTGTGAGCCTCGAAACGAGCATAAAAGTTATTAAGCTCATCCGGCAGAGAGGCGGCAATGTTCACCATAGCTGGTTTATTCCCTTTAAAGTCTGTGATGTTACTGATTCCCTGCCACATACTTCTTGGATCGTTGTTGTTGAATTGTTCTTCAACTTTGATTTTATATAGCCTCTTCGCGGCTTTGATGGATTTCCTGAGATCGTAACTGGTTTGTTTGCGATCATCAGCATTACCGGATTTAAAAGCGGATGTTCGTGCAGACAAGGCTGCTCGAACATCGCTATTAATCCACGGTTTTTGGTTGGGGTAGATACGAATTGTTTTTGTCGGTACAACATCTTCAACACACTTCCTGATGAAACACATTACAGTCTCTGAGTACACCTCAATGTCGTCATCAGACGCTGCACGGAACATGTCCCAGTCCACGTGATCAAAACAGTCCTGTAGTGTAGCGTCTGATTGGTCCGACCAGCGTTGAATGGTCCTGAGGGCGGGTGCTTCCCGTTTCAGTTTCTAAGATGATAGAATGCGGTTTTACAGATGCTAGAAACGTGGCTTTCAAATGAAAGATTGGTATCAAAGAGCACACCCAGGTTCCTCACTGATGACGAGGGCTTGACAGAACAGTCATCAAGTGTTAGACAGAATTCTCGGTTACTACTTGTGGAGCTTTTCTGTCCAATAATTAAAAATTCAGTTTTATCTGATTTAAGTTGCAGGAAATTACTATTCATCCAATTTTTTATATCAGCTATGCATTCCGTTAATCTTGTGAATTGGTAGGTTTCGTCAGGGCGTGAGGAAATACAGAGCTGAGTATCGTCAGCATAACAATGAAAACTAACGCCATGTTTCCTAATGATATCTCCCAGTGGTAGCATATACAGGGTGAAAAGCAACGGTCCTAACACTGAGCCTTGCGGTACCCCATACTGAACTTGTGATCGGTGTGACATCTCTTCATTTACTGCTACAAACTGATAACGGTCAGATAAGTACGATTTAAACCATGCCAAAGCAGTTCCACTAATGCCAACATAATTTTCGATTCTATTCAGAAGAATATTGTGATCGATAGTATCAAATGCAGCGCTAAGATCGAGTAACACTAATAGAGAGATACAACCACGATCAGATGAGAAGAGTAAATCATTTGTAACTCTAATTAGAGCAGTCTCAGTGCTATGATACGGTCTAAATCCTGACTGGAAATCCTCACATATACCATTTCTTTCTAAAAAGGAACATAATTGTGAAGACACAGCCTTTTCTAGTATTTTTGATAGAAACGGTAGATTCGAGATTGGCCTGTAATTGACTAAATCTTTAGGATCAAGTTGCGTTTTTTTTTTTAATAAGTGGTTTAATTATAGCCAACTTAAAAGTTTTCGGTACATATCCTAATGTCAAAGATGAATTAATGATATTAAGCAGAGGATCTATGACCTCTGGAAGTATCTCTTTTAATAGCCTAGTCGGTATAGGGTCAAGCATACATGTTGTTGATTTTGATGATTTTACAAGTTTAGCCAATTCTTCTCCTCCTATAGTAGTGAATGAGTGTAATTTTTCCTCAGTGACACTACAATGCTCTGTCTGAAGTGATACTGTAATAGACGGCTGCATGGTTATAATTTTATTCCTAATATTATCAATCTTACTAGTAAAGAAGTACATAAAGTCATTACTGCTGTGTTGTTTACAAACATCAGAAGCTGAAGCTTTATTTTTTGATAATTTAGCCACTGTATCGAATAAATACTTAGGGTTGTGTTTGTTTTCTTCTAAAAGAGTTGAGAAATAAGCAGATCTAGCAGTTTTTATGGCCTTTCTATATGCCATCATGCTCTCTTTCCACAAATTGCGAAAAACCTCCAGTTTTGTTTTCTTCCAGCTGCGCTCCATTTTTCTGGCTGCTGTTTTAAGGGCCCGAGTGTGCTCGTTGTACCACGGCGTTGGATTATTTGCTTTAATCTTCTTTAAGCGCCAGGGAGCAACTATGTCTAAAGTGCTAGTAAAGAGAGAGTCAATAGTTTCTGTTGCAGCATCAAGTTCCTCTTGGCTATCTGTAATGCTGAGGAGATGGAACTGATGAGGAAGATTATGTACAAAGCAATCTTTAGTCGCAGCGGTTATCGCCCTGCCATAGTTGAAGCGAGGGGATGGCTTTGCAGCCTTAGGTAAATTAAGTATACATGATATTAGGTAATGATCTGAGATGTCATTGCTCTGCTGAAGAATTGTAACAGTATCAACATTTATTCCATGTGACATTATTAGATCTAAAGTATGATTAAGGCGATGAGTGGGTCCCGATACGTGTTGTCTAACTCCAATAGGGTTTAGAATGTCTCTAAATGCCAATCCCAATGCGTCTTTTTCATTGTCTACGTGGATATTAAAATCCCCAACAATTAGTACTTTATCTACAGCTAATACTAACTCCGATACAAAACCAGCAAATTCTTTGATAAAGTCTGTATTGTGCCCTGGTGGGCTGTATACAGTAGCCAACACAAATGGCAGACGGGATTTATCATTTACACTACACAACGTTACATAAAGCACCAAAACTTCAAAGGAATTATATTTGAAACTAGACTTCTGAGTAATACTGAAAATATTATTATAAATTACAGCAACACCTCCCCCTTTACCTTTCAGACGTGGCTCATGTTTGTAACAATAATCTCGGGGGGTGCACTCATTTAAAGTAATGTAATCATCAGGTTTTAGCCAGGTTTCTGTCAAACACAGCACATCTAAGTTATGATCTATAATCATATCATTGACAACAAGCGTTTTTGGCGAAAGGGATCGAATATTCAGCAACCCAAGCTTTATCAATTGTTCATCCGTATTATAGCTGTTGTTTATTTGTTGGACATCACACGTTCTTACCAATTACGGGAAAGATACTCTCGAAACAGTGTTCTCTGCGGGTCTCTTTTACAAAGACACTGCTGGACACATGGATGTGACAGATCCTGCTGGAGATAATCATGGACTGACAAAGAGAGCTGCTTTTACAAATGGGAGTAACGTGGTTGAACTGCTCTCTCCAATTCACAGTGATATTTTCTTTCAAGAAAAGCTTATGCTTAATGGAGTTGACATAAAAATTCGAATGATTAGAGGTAACGACGAATTCTGTCTGATGAGAAGTAATGCTACAGCCTATAAAGTAAAAATTATGGCAGCATCATTATTTGTGAAAAAGGTTGCTGTGTCACCTGCTGTAAGACTTGGACATGCCCAAGCATTGCTCTCAACCACAGCCAAATACCCCATCAACAGAGTCTGTCTGAAAAATTTCTCAATTCCAGCTGGTTCACGGGTCTGCAATCAAGAAAACTTATTCTTAGGTACTCTGCCAAAATCTTTGATCTTAGGGATGGTGGATAACGACTCATTTGTGGGTGCATATGATAAAAATCCATTTACATTTCGAAGTCTGGATCTAGAATTTTTAGTCATTTATGTTAATGGTATGCAGTACCCCACGAAACCACTTCGGCCAGAATATGAAAATGGCTCTGCAGTGAGGGAAATTTATCAGTTAGTACTATCTTCCGGAAGGCATCTAAAGAATCAGGCTCTCTCTATTGATAGAGAAGAATTCATGCATGGGTATACACTCTATGCATTCAACCTTACACCTGATGAAGAATGCAACCAACATATATCACTTATCAAAAGTGGAAATATCAGGCTAGAAGTTCGTTTTAGACAACCACTACCTCGAACAGTGAACTTAATTATTTATGCTACTTTTGACAGTCTCCTGGAGGTTTCAAATCGACGACAAATCCTGATGGATTACTAGTAATATGAACAATGAATACTGTACAACTTACATCTATCATGGATAAGATTTCCTGCAATATCCATTTTCTTGGTGTACTGCCATGTGATTTTCTACCAAAAGAACCCTTAAGAAAGCTACCATCAATGTTTATTTTGAATACGGACCATTCAGGACTCCCGGGTAGTCACTGGCTAGCCATCTACATAAATGAGGACTGCACAGGTTGTTTTTTCGACAGTTTTGGTAATAAACCAGATTACCATGGATTCCCTGCGATTATCAACACATTTTTAAAACACAATTGTAAGGAGGTTCTGCATTCAATAGTGCAAGTCCAGGATTTTTCATCGGATACATGTGGCCAACATGTCGTAAAGGCACCAAGAAAGACATTAACATCCTTGGTCTCGTAGAAGGAGCCTTCTGCATGGCAATACTGAACCAACGCAACTTTGTCGGACACAAATGTGAAATACTTGACCTCATACTGACAACCAAAAATGAAATGTGAAAAATCTTCAGGGTTTTTCAAAAGTTTACAACTAGACATATTTTCTCGAAGGAAGAATCTTCCCCAAAGCGAGTTCAACAGGAGTTTTGAAATTGATCTTTGGGCGGGGTTATGACAGATCTTTTGAGGGTCGAGTTCAATGCCTTCTTTTTGATTGTATGCATCAATGTAGGCTTGTTTGTCTTCTTCTGTGACAGCATTTGAGGGATAGCCAGATGCTTGATGTTTAGACTGCAAAAACTTTTTCACATAGTCACAAAACAGGGTATCAGATGTCTGTGGAAAATGCCAGATTTCATCGATCTTCACTGCCACATCATTTTTCTCAATAGCCTTTAACAATTCAAGACTGACCCATGTCCCAGAAATTGTTCTTTCCTCGTCTGTGTGTGTACATGGAATGACTTTGCTTTGCATCTCAGCACAGGTGCGACAGAGAGGAAACATGAGTTTCCCAGCACATCTGTAAGGAAGAACGGGGTGAAGCAATTTTCGGGGTGGGACCACAGACGCCTTTATGAGCCCATAATAATTTTCAATATTTTGAAAATCCTTGAAAATTATTTCTGGATGCCCAATTGGATAGGTTTTCCTAGCCTGTACGAATGGGTATAAACTGGTAAAGTCTAGGTAAAACAACTTCTCACCTTCTGCAGCTTTATGGTACAGCTTGTAAGCATTTGTGCGGCCTCAAAAGAGAGCATCACGTGGTTTCAATCTTTCGGGGGCTGTATAAGTGGACATAAAATTGATTACATCTGGATCGGTCTGCTTAAGACTCCGCCAGTGACACTCCCACATAACTTCCACTTCAAGATTGTAGGCATTACGTAAAACATCATTTCTGTCATTAAACATTTTCAACAGGGTTCCAAACGGTATTTTGGACTGTGGGTTAATGTAGTCAGGTCTGTAACGACAGTCATGTCCATGAAAAAAGCAGCCTGCGAAATCTAGAGCCTTCCTCACACCACCTTGCTCATAAAATCCATCAACAAAGTCTCCTCCAAACCTCACTTCGCCATGATTTAGCGCATGGTGAATGTCTACGTCACGTGTCTTTTTCACATATTCAAGCCACTCAATAGAAACATTCGAAAATGTCTTGTGCTGGTGGATGTATGCATTATTGTGTGTGAGGGCAATTGTGTTAGGTGTGAGAAAATGGGTTTTGAACACTCCTATACAAACAGATGCCAGTGTCGTAAAACTGAATGGATCTATTTGTGTGCATTGTATGAACTCATCTCTGTACTTAATACATGCTTCACGCAGTAAAACATTGTCGTTCATACAGTACAATCCAATATCCTTCCTAAAGTCAAAGCCCTTACCTTCTAGGGTTATATACCACTGGTCAAATTTCACTCTAGCACTGTCTGTCATTGTTGCATACCCATAGTGTTGTTTAGAAGGGTAGGGACCCACATAGTTCTGATTCTCAATCTTATTAAAGAAATGTGGGAAGTACCCCTTGTGAATGGCCTTTAGGTTAAAGGCAGCAGGTGTCTTCGCTAACGACATTGGTAAAAAAGAATATGAGTCAATATAACGTTGTCTGTATGTTTCATCACGACGTGATTGGGCCGTCCAGATTTTGAGGAACACAGCTCAGAATGGTATTGAGAGTTCCTAGACGACACTTGCGGGCAAATTAAATTTGCTGCCGCTAGGGTGCGTCTAGATTTCTAGGCTAGTTTTCTTGCATATAAAAACCCAACACCCAGAGTTTAGAGAAATGAAGACCATCTCCCAGAAAATTGTCTTTCTCTCCTATGCTGACATATAAAATAATAAAAGAAAATCTCTTGACAAAATAACTGGTGTCCGGTCAAACTACAACGAGGAAAGCACCTGGTTATAGAATGTTTAGAAAAAATAGACGGGGATCTAGGGGAAATGAGAAAAAAATGTCTGAGGAAATGAAGAGCATTCGTTAACCCACGAAGAGCAGCCTTTTTTTCAGCTAGACCTTCTGACATTTGCCGCTGATTCCGATGTCTTTGTAGTGGTTAACCATGAGATATAAATTTGTCTGGTGTAGATCTAACGGCCGGTCTTTGGTCTCATCAATCTATAATTTGTTCCTTGACAGATCGTTTTGGCTGATGACAGAGTGAAGTTTTTTATTTTAGGCTATTTAAATTAACCGTTGTAGATAGCACTAACTTTGTTTGACTGGATTGTTAGCTTTATTTCTTGTAGCTTCTTATACCTTTTACTTATACTCTCATATCATTGATAACACATAAACTGACATTTAACACAAAGAGAATGGGCTGTGTTTTATGTCATATTTCATTTCATTAGAGGGAAAATCATATACGCACACTTGTCTGAACCATGAAAAAAAAAATCTTAAACATAATATAGCCACACAAATGTGGTTCAGGCAACTCATACCTTGCGTATGCATGTATATTTAAAACAAAACGAAATATAAAACACAACCCTGCCTCTTTTCTCATGTTTCTGATATCCAATGTTGAACCACATCAGAGCCAGCGGCAGACATCAGAAGGTCTAGCCAAGGAAAGGCTGCTCTCGGTGGGTTAACGAGCGCTGAGCACCCGCTGATCGAATGGATCTCACACCTCCGAAAACGGCAAAAAAATGGCCAAATACGTGCTCTCTTTATAAATAAACCACATATGTAATCATTAAACAAGTACATTATTTTTACAGGCCTGAAAAAGTCTTTAAACATTTTTTTGACATATTAACAGTAGTATTTTTAAATTACGCAGCGTTTCTCATCCGCTATTGACGCTTGCTGGTCGGTGCGAAATGCATTCTGGGATGTCTCCTCTCGATGCAACCTCAATAAAAGGGGCGGATCAAGAACACATCTTGGCTAGATGTGCTTGGCTGCTTGGCTAGATGTGAACTTTTAATTGGCACAGTACTTGGGCAGCGACTGATGATGTTTCACAAGTCCACGAGAACACAAATACAGACAAGTCAGACACATCGCCCGTCGCGACAAGGCAGGCAAACCAAGCTGGCCTGGGGCCCCAAGACAACGACAGGTTAAGAATAAAATGCAACGACAAACTGGGTGAGCGCCCTTTTGACAGTCAATGCAGTAAAGTGCAATGACGCTGTTATCGGGATCCCCCTCAAGGGGGCCCTCTCAGTAGTGCTGACAGCAAGCGGCAACCTCCTGCGATCTCTCTTGAAGCCAATACGGAAGTAATGTAAACTGCAATTCCTCAACTGGGCACTAGGGACAGGCTCCAGTAGGGAGCAGAATGTCATAGAGCCCCATGTTAAAATTCTCAACTTTAAAGCAGAAAAAAACATGTTTACAGCCTGGTACAAATTGCGGTTTTGGCTTATAAGGCTAATTTTGATCTTCATGACGACTGTGAGGGGGGTGAATTTTTTTATAACTCATTCGTTTACGTTATATAAAGCCTTAAAGTTCTGCATAATTAAGGGCGTGGTTACAAGTGGTAGCCATTTATCCGCCTTCTATAGTCATTGCGTCACCTCAGCTCCGCGCACATCGCGCCTTTTTGCCCATTTTCTGTTGTGCGGGAGTGACACGTGATGACTCGCTCACAAGATGGCAACGCCCAGCTCGACCATACTTTAAGCTTCAGAACGGCTTATCAGAATCCTATGGGTGACGTCACGGACACTACCTCCATATTTTTTTTACAGTCTATGGCTGACAGCAGCCAGCCAACCACACAATCTCTGCTGCCGGCAAAATACAAAACCTCCTCTGCAGTCATGAAGCTTAATTATGCTTCAGAAAGCCAGAAAAGAAAAAAAGAAATAGCTTAACAAAATTAGTGGTAAGTGATAAATTACACTGGATAAAATAGCTCTACTTGTCTTGTACAGAAACGGCGTAACTTTGCAGCAGGTAGGCTAGCAAAAATATGTTTATGTTAGCTAATGTTACCTGCCTGACGTCAAATACTGCACTGTTAAACCTTGCTGTAGACTTCTGGGTGAATAACTGTAAAATCGCCAGTATTTAGCTTTAACATCATTGGAAGGTATTTTACTGTAATATGAGGTGAGGTTTTGCTGCACTATAATAAACTACAGTACATTACTTCCAGCGCCCATGAAGGGAAATAACTGTAACATTTACTGGTTAATTACTGGTCTACATTCCCATGATGCATTACGTCACCGTTAATTTCAAACTGTTTACATCTTCAGTCAGAAAACAAGGATTAATGCATTAACACACACATACGCATGCATGCGAGCACACAAATACATACACAAGGGCTGGATGTCTGAGCCTAAACGAGCAGGTGTGACCCGTTTGGAGTTTGTTTGCTACTGCTACGTGCTGTGTTGAGAACTCCAATAGTAGATTGATTTATGTTTTCAGACTGAAAATGAATCGCACAGCTACAAGTAAGAAAACAATTCAAATATTTGTGTTTTAAAATACATAATGTAAAGTTAGATGGTTTGCATGGTTTGAAATAGCTTCCTAATTAGCAATTTTTTTAAGCTTCTCCTCACAACTCCTCACTAAGTAATATCCCTTTGTGTAAAAAAAAAAAAAAAATCCTGGAGTAACTGCATTTATTAGCAATTGAACTCTTGCTGATAAACAACTTGTTTTATCATTGCTTTCGTTTTTCTTAGTTAGTCAGGATTGGCCACAATGTACAGATGCAAACTTTGCAATTTGCCTTTTCACCAACTAACTTTTTTTATACAAAACAACTCCAACATACCTGAATGTCAGAAAATGATCTACATTTACCAGTCACACCGAGGCTCATCATGCTTGGTAAGTATGAAATATATGGTAAATAATTAATGTGTTTTGGTAGTTTTTATGGTGAGAACAAATTTCACGAGATAGCCTTCTAAATTCATCTAAGTGGATGAAAGTGACACTCATTGCATTGATGAGCAGTTCGATTTCTCAGTGGCACTGCATGTTTTTCAGTGTCTTCTATGTATTTAACATTGAATACCAAGAGTCAGCCAGTGCCACATTAGAACTCATTGAAAGGTACATCTGCAATCATGTAACATGAGTTTGCCACAGTTGTACATTTAATTTTTATTTATATTGTTCCGTAGTATGTTTTTTCTGAACTGTTTGATTTGTTACTCCATTTCTGAAATAGCTGTTGTCTGATTCACTCAACAGGTTTTTAATGAGGATTAATCCTGAGGGGACAAAGTGTGCTTCTGGAACTAGCCCTAAAACTGTCATCTGTTAAGAAAGAGTCAAAACATAAATCCACATGTACATACATTATAGTAGTGGCTCACTGAATTTGAGTGAAAACATACAACTAACTGAAAGCATTTTGTGAATGTTTTCCTTATACGGATAAAAGAAGGTCATTTAATTTGTGTTAGCATAAATAACCTGAGGGTCATTAGTGGCTGAGATTTAGATTTGGGTGTTTCATCACAGTTAATTTTTATTTGGTTGGAGGCAGGATTTGACATGTCTTGAAAATATTTGTGTGTTTTCATATTACGTTTGTTGCTTTTATTGTTATGAAGGAGCAAATTATAATTATTATTTTTATTTGTTTTTTTGTAATTCTGTTATGTTGGGCAATAGATAAACATCTTAGTAATAAAGTCAATTTATGTAAAGATTTAAATGTTCTTTATATTTTTTATTGAAGTAACATGAGAGAATGCTTCATAAGTTTAAGAGTACCACAATGAGTGCTGAATTATAAATTATTTAAATGTATATGCAGTACAGTAATTAACTGAAACCACTGCTGCCAGTTATCAACTATAATGCCTGATTTACGGTATAAAACTGGCAACACTGATGCCAGTTCGTCACTGTAACAGATTCTTTACAGTAACTGGCAACAGTGTTGCCAGTATTTTACTTATAAAAAACCTGGTAAGGTTTAACAGAGGGCTTGTAACAAACAATAAGTGCAACTTTTTTTTTCCCCAAACGGACGGTTACATACAGTAATATGTATTTTTAATGGGATAAGGAAGACGCAGATCTGTTCCAGAATCACTGTTTATCATATTTAATGACATGACATTGCTATAGCTTTGAAATAGGTTCTGATGAAAGTGGCATAACATGCTATACTAACTATTATTTATGCTTTGCTTAAATGACCTGTAATAGTTAACATTGCATGCTATATTAACTATTGTAAACATTATTTAACCAGAAATAGGCAGAAGACTGTTTTCTAAAAGTTAAATGACAGTTAACTAAAGTATTTGCACTGTAAACCTTTTTATTTATGTATAGTGTGGGTGAACTTAAACAATGGCTATGCTGTGGTTTCTGTAGGCTTTGCGTGCGTATTGGAGGGCCTCAATGTCCATTTTTTGTTTGGGGGGCCAAATTATGATTTTGGTTTCATTTCAGCCAACTGTGCAGGCTTTGATAACCTCACAAGCACAAAACCAATTCTCACTTCAGCTCTGTATCGGATGAATGCTGAGTGTCAAATATATTCATCGCACAGACTGATTTTTTTTTCCCCGTAGCATGTGCAATACATGGTGTCACACCTTATAGCCATGATGGTAAAGCAAAAGATACTCGGATGGTGTACTATTTTCGGTCAGAATTCGAAGAGCAGATGGACATGATCAGAAGGTTTCGATTAAAACTACAAAATGCAGGGGGGGGGGGGGGGGGGGGTTAAAAAACTATAAGCATGACATATGTTTGAGTCGGACGGTTAAATTGTGATGTGATGTTTATCTGCTAACCCCTGGGGCATCCAACATGTAGGTGTGTTTGTTTCTTCAGCAGAACACAAATGAAGATTTTTAACTCCAACCGTCGACCCCATCAACCTACATTTTCGAGCAACCCTTTAATTTTTAAAAACACATCTAAAGACCTCTTAACCAAACTAACCCTGGAACATATCATATCTGTTCACTTACTCTTAAACATCCCACAACATGTCGCATAACCTACTTTCTGGAATACACCCCAGGGGTTGTAGCATATTCAGCATATTTACTTCTCAGGTACTAATGTCAGGGGTGTGATCAATTTAATGTGTGATATTTAAGCATTATTAACCTTATATAAATCATTTGGGGGGGGGGGGGGGGGGGGGGTTGAAAGTACAGAACAAACTCTGAGCCATTACATTTCTAATTTATTTTAGACTTATTGTGCAAGTAAATATATTACTTATGCCCTCTGTATATAGAATTTGACCACAGCTCTCACAACACACTCATATAATTCTCAGTGAGACCTTTTCTTCCATCTACATTCACATGTATTTAAGCACAGAGTAGAAGAACGCCTTTATGAGTGACAGAGAAACAAACAAACCTATATGTCACATGAAAATGGAGAACTGGTTCCTTCATTCGTTTTCTCTGAACAGGTATCTATCTGATTGCGAAATGACCAGGAGTAGGGCTAAATGCCTTCCGAGATTTTTTCGAGACGTAGCATATTTAATTCCGGAATGAAAGCATTTCAGATGAAACCGGACAAATGTAAATGTATCTGGTTGTTTAAACCACATGTATAAAATTTACTCCTAGTTAAAAAATAAATGTCTGAGAGCGTGTTATGGGCTATAGGCTATGTTGTAGTCAGATAGATATGATGGTGCTACTGCAACACGCATCGCCACAAATGAGTAAAGCAAGCCAACGCAGATGCCCGTAAAGTCTTAGATGCTTAAAAAATCAATCATCTTCAAAAAAAAAATGAATGATACTAAATGATCTTACCAGTGCTTAGGTCGCTCTCTTATATTGCGTTCTGAATTTATACTGAGCTGCTGAATAAAATGCATCTTGAATCTTTTGCCTTTGTTGCTGTGAACTCCGTCAAATGAGCATATAATACAACGGCAATTGATGTAAGGTGTAAGGTATAAGACAACCTGCATATATATATATTTTTTTTAAAGTTTGTTTAGATTGTTTGTCTTGTTTCGTTTGCAAGAGCCGCATGCAGTATCAGCCTGCCTCAGCTCGTCAAAAATGCCTTTTAATGTGGAGGTAATAGTCGGCTAAATTAACTAACATTGTGATGCTTAAAGTGTTTTATATCTATGGATTTTATTAGGGAAGACAAGTCAAGAGTTGATTCGAGAGGGTTAAAATTAATTAAACATGCGGTTAACTCACTAGCGGCCGCTGGTTGCTTGGTCATCACTTAAATTTTTTTTAACTTTAATTTAACAAACAAAAAAATGCTCTAAATAATTTTCTAAATTAACTTAATAAAGAAATGAAACAAAATATATCTACTTTGACATTAAAAACAAAACTGAACTATTTTAATGGCTGCAACAATTAAAAAAAAACAAACAAACAAAAAAAACACGGGCTATTGTTGGACTCCGGCCGATCATTTTTATAAACTGTCGGGCTAGGGCCTAGATTTGAGGCCCGTGCAGGGCTGTAATCATAAAGAGGTTTATGATCTTACCGTGTGTGTGTCTGCTGATGATTAATGGTAAGTAGGAACCAGTCACAATGGCCCTCATTTATCACCTCATATAACACCAAAATTTATTTTGGTGACTTTAGGATTTATCAATATGGACGCTGGCGTACGGCACGCTCAAATCCTACGTGTACTAAACAATTCCTAACACCACAAAACGCACTGACAAAGATATGCTATGTTATGACCCACTGTAAAAAAAACTAAAAAAAAACAACAACATAGTAATTATAAACTTCAGTGTTTATTTTTGTGCAACATGGACTTCAATGTTTAATTTGTGTGACATTACCAAAGTATTTGATTTGTAGGCATATGTATTCCTCCAGTTGAGCCTGTGCGCTTTACCTGACGTTTCAGGATTAGGCCCGGCAGCTGCGCACGGACTGGGAGTGAATAATTCAGACTGACAAAATAATAAAAATGTCATTCTTCTTCTTTTAAATAATGATAATAATAATAATAATAATAATAATAATAATAATAATAATAATAATAACATTCTTCTAAATAAAAATAAGCATCATTAATAATAAAAATCATAATAATAATAAGAAGAAGAATCTTACAAATTGTAATGCAATTGTTAATGTGAATGAATGGTACTCCACATCTATTGTAGACCCCCAATACATGTGACGTGATATGAAATTAAATGCTATTTGTTCCAAAACATGTGCTGTAAAATAATGCATTGTGATAGGTAATTTCTCATCCAAACAGCTATTTAAACTGCTGGAAAACAGATCATACCGAAGTCATTACACGTATGTACTTTACACTATAATTACAGAGAGATACACTGTACATTTTTACTTACATTTTACTTATGCAATCTTTTTGCCAAAATAAATGTGCACTGATAACCATATTCTTTCATTTCCACATATTTAGGCAAAAGACAAGAAAAGAACTAAAAAAAAGGGTAAAATAACAAGATTATCAAGATAATAAAAGAAACCTACCTCTCCCATGAAGAGCAAAAAGAAAGAGTAATAAGAGTAATATCTGAATAAGACTTCTTTTCAATTATTTTTAAACATAGATCAATATATAGATGATTACTTTGTAATGCAACTCTTTCAATTATTCATATTCACAAATGTGCATATCAGGTCTAAAATATTCGAGAACTAAGCACACTAAGCACACGTTTACTTTGGTGGCACCTCCTTCCACACCATCCATCATCTTCTAGATCCACCCATTTTTCAAAGACAGAGAAAAAATGCCTTTGTAAATTATAGCTATATGCAGTTAAAGACACTGAATTCAAGAGGCTGAGAAACTCCCTGCTCAGGTAAAGGTATTTCTCCATATTTTCTCTTCATTTAATCAAATCACTGCTGATGCCATTGGTTTTAATATATCTAAAATGATCTTAATATCTGTGAATATATCATTTAAGTTAAGCACAATAAAAAGAGATACAACATCTGTATTTTGTGTGTGTGTGTGTGTGTGTTTTAAGGAGCCGTTCGTCACAATGAGGTTTCTGATCTCACTGTGTGTGTCACTGCTGCTAATTAATGGTGAGTGTTTCATAATCCATCATGTAAAATGACTAAATATTTTCCCAAAACTAAATTATGCCTATATTTTGTATTTCACAGGTGAAATAACCACTGGACAAACAACAGGTACACTCATTCTTTCACAAACAACATTCTTTCACTTCTAATCTTGAACTCCTCTTTCCATCCTTTGCTTTCTAAATACCGAAGTTAAGGAAATGTAGTAGGAATAATTCCTATAGTGAAAGGGTCTTCTATAACTCAGTTGTAACAGTTGTAGTTTGTTTTATTTGAACTGTAACAATGTATTAAATGAAGCACATTTTAGGTTACTTGAGCAAACCCTTTTTTACACTGGTGTGTTAACGTTGCCATTCTTTACCAAGAAATTGTATTTTTAAAAAATCTCTCGCAGAACACTTCAGTTTCATATTGGGCTTATATAATAAAATATATAATATGAAGCATTTGAAGTGAGATCTATTATAAATATGTAAGAAAAATAATTATGTGAATTGCTTTTACAATCATCAAAACATCCCTGAAAAAAAAACAAAAAAACAACACAACCAAAATTGTTTTTTTAACCGAGGTTTTTAACCAAGCTGAGGGGTGTGTGAATGTAAATGTTTATGAGTGTTGTTTCCGTGTTACACACATAATCCAAAATAATTTCCAACACTTGATCAAGACACATAAAATAAAATAAAAATAAAATAAAAAAAACTTTCATGTATTTTTGGCCCTGGGCAGTTTGGCCATTGCATTTGTCAATCACAAGCAGAGGTGTTTTTAACAATTTGAAACCCATGAATAAGTGTCAATAAAGCAAAACAAATAATGAACATGTCAGGACTCTGCCACAAACATTCACATATTCCCATTTAGTGAGTGTTTGGGCTCATATGGCGATTACTAAAACATCTTCATCTACTGTTAGGTCAATCATCAGTTGATCATTTTAAAGGAATAAATACCCACAAACACTGGGACCTAGGCTTACAATGTTTCCGAGAAACAGCCTGGTGCGGGGAAGTTGTCCAGAAAACAGGCTTTGCAGCATACCTAAGCAAATTAATAACGTAGAAACCTAACCTCTCAGTTCATGCCCTGAGGTAACTTTCAGGGTCTGTACATAGGGCGTGCTACTAACGGCAGATAACCTAGATAATAACCTTATTTCAACATTTTTTTCACACAAAGAATTGCAAAATGTATACACTGATAAAAACAACTTGTAGGATTTACCTGATAAAATCATTGTAACAATTTGCACTCAATTTTTCTTAGTATATTTTACTGCTGCCATATCAAGTACAACTTACTTGCCAATATAAAGTAAAATGTCCTTACCTAAAAATGAAACATTTGCAAAGACATTAAGTAAATGTTACTTAATTATATTTAACTTAGCAGGTTGTATTTATTAAAAGTAATTAAGTAAATTTAATTTTAAAGGGAACATCACTGTTGTGAAAATATCAAGTACATTTTATTCACTGTTATGAAGTAATTAGATTTTATAATGTCTGTCCATTTCACAATTTGAATTACTTAGTTTAATGAATTTATTTTGCTCACTATTATTATGTAAATTTTGCTTTTATTAAGTGTTACCAAATAAATGTAATACTTTTATCACAAATCACAAATAAATACAATAAAGTTGAACAGTTTATAATGTCAACATTCACAATGGACCATTAAATCAGTAATCTTCACATCAACTGATTAGTATTTAAGGTACATTCAGTATAATTTACAATAACTGTAGAATTAACCTTGTAAGGTTCAACTAAACCTCAGCAGCCAACAGTGGCATAATTAACATTAATGACGAGCACATGCATAGTCCAGCTGAAACAGAATGGTCACTTTTCCTTCATGCTCATTCACACATCGACTGGATCCTCTCGATGTGTTCAGTGGCATCACTGTGACTGTCCTCCTGCATACAGTTTATGAAAAAGAAAGAAAGAACACAATTTTATTGAGAAACAAATACAAAATAAATTCATTATCAATGCAGAATTGATCATGCTTGCTAAAAATGACTGAACCAAACTCAGATTATGTTAAATTCAGTTTAATGTGTTTTACAGTGAGGCTACCTAAATAACAAAACATTAGTAGAAGATAGCTGCAATTCACAGATCGTACCTATAAAATGAATATTCGAAACCATACATTGTGTGCCTCTGCACCTTTACAGTGCTGGGAAACCCTATGTCTTTGTAATATCCAGACTACCTTTAAGTTGTGACTGCACATAATTTGGACCATTGCTGAGTGGAAAATCTTCATGTTCATGTCTTACTTTTTCACTTGCACTTAATTATTTTTATGACACACAAACAAAATCATGCTTTACCGGGCAATCTTCAAACAGCTCTTCTTCTTTCTTGCCGATCTACGGCATTAGTTAGACACGGATTCACAGACATCAAGAATCCGTGTATGAATCTCTACAATGGTGACAATTAAATATATATATATACAGTCTTGTTCAAAATAATAGCAGTACAATGTGACTAACCAGAATAATCAAGGTTTTTAGTATATTTTTTATTGCTACGTGGCAAACAAGTTACCAGTAGGTTCAGTAGATTCTCAGAAAACAAATGAGACCCAGCATTCATGATATGCACGCTCTTAAGGCTGTGCAATTGGGCAATTAGTTGAATTAGTTGAAAGGGGTGTGTTAAAAAAAATAGCAGTGTGGCATTCAATCACTGAGGTCATCAATTTTGTGAAGAAACAGGTGTGAATCAGGTGGCCCCTATTTAAGGATGAAGCCAACACTTGTTGAACATGCATTTGAAAGCTGAGGAAAATGGGTCGTTCAAGACATTGTTCAGAAGAACAGCGTACTTTGATTAAAAAGTTGATTAGAGAGGGGAAAACCTATAAAGAGGTGCAAAAAATGATAGGCTGTTCAGCTAAAATGATCTCCAATGCCTTAAAATGGAGAGCAAAACCAGAGAGACGTGGAAGAAAACGGAAGACAACCTTTAAAATGGATAGAAGAATAACCAGAATGGCAAAGGCTCAGCCAATGATCACCTCCAGGATGATCAAAGACAGTCTGGAGTTACCTGTAAGTACTGTGACAGTTAGAAGACGTCTGTGTGAAGCTAATCTATTTTCAAGAATCCCCCGCAAAGTCCCTCTGTTAAAAAAAAGGCATGTGCAGAAGAGGTTACAATTTGCCAAAGAACACATCAACTGGCCTAAAGAGAAATGGAGGAACATTTTGTGGACTGATGAGAGTAAAATTGTTCTTTTTGGGTCCAAGGGCCACAGGGAGTTTGTGAGACGACCCCCAAACTCTGAATTCAAGCCACAGTACACAGTGAAGACAGTGAAGCATGGAGGTGCAAGCATCATGATATGGGCATGTTTCTCCTACTATGGTGTTGGGCCTATTTATCGCATACCAGGGATCATGGATCAGTTTGCATATGTTAAAATACTTGAAGAGGTCATGTTGCCCTATGCTGAAGAGGACATGCCCTTGAAACGGTTGTTTCAACAAGACAATGACCCAAAACACACTAGTAAACGGGCAAAGTCTTGGTTCCAAACCGATGTCAAGCAGTTTTAAAAAACTGTGGTCATACAACTAAAAATTAGTTTAGTGATTCACAGGATTGCTAAATCCCAGAAAAAAAAAATGTTTGTACAAAATAGTTTTGAGTTTGTACAGTCAAAGGTCGACACTGCTATTTTTTTGAACACACCCCTTTCAACTAATTGCCCAATTGCACAGCCTTAAGAGCGTGCATATCATGAATGCTGGGTCTCATTTGTTTTCTGACAATCTACTGAACCTACTGGTAACTTGTTTGCCACGTAGCAATAAAAAATATACTAAAAACCTTGATTATTCTGGTTAGTCACATTGTACTGCTATTATTTTGAACAAGACTGTATATATATATATATATATATATATATATATATATATATATATATATATATATATATATATATATATATATATATATATATATATATATATATATATATATATATATATTATTTTTTTTAATCCAAAAAACGATCAACTCTGAACATAAAAGTAAAAGCAAATAGTAAGAATCAAAGAAAATGTGTCACAATTCAGATGTATAATTTATTCATGCCCCAATGCATGCTGAAGTTTTGATTGGTTGTAACCAGCATGGTATACTGAACTTCTGGTGTACCCAGTTTGATGAACGTAACAATTTAAGTACAGTGAATGTGAGCACCAAGTTAAGTGAACTTAAATGTACAAGTTTTGGGAGACTCCATTACTCAATTGAATTGAGGGAACGAGTTTTACTCAAATCAATTGAGTTCAATCAACTTATTTAACTTGGCTAAACTTGACTTGACATGAACAGAAACTAACCAACAGTAGATTTAAACATTCAATAACAGACAAAGACTCTGCACTGTAAAAAAATATTTAGAAAAAAAGTTACCTGCTTGCCTTAAAATTTTGAGTTCATTGAAATTAAAATTTTGAGTTAATACAATGAACATTTTTTTGAGAACATTTATTAAAACATTATTAAAAGATTTTGTAAGCATATTGGGTAATTATGTGTGTGTTATTTCAGATGACGCAGTGAAACATACCAAACTGTGCTATTTTCATGATTTATCACATTTTTTATGTGGTTCAGATACAATAATATTTTGAGTTTCTATTTATTAAACAAATTTCCTTCATTGTATCAACTCAAATTTTTTATTTCAATAAACTCAAAATTTTAAGGCAACCAGGTTACTTACTTTTTTAAGTTAAACCAACAAAAACCACAACACATTTGTTACAGTGTGGCAAACATGAGGGTTTAAATACACAAGGGGTAGTGACAAGACAAGGGACACCTGTGAATAATGATCAACCCATAAACCAATGACAAAATGACACAGGAACACGAGGCAGGAACACATGAGGGCATGGAATCACATGACAAAAGACTAGGCATGTGCCGATATCTATTTTTCATGTTGCGATTAACTGCTGAAGCTATTATCACGGTATACGATATTATCACGATATTGAAGTTTAAATATATTAAAAGCCAAAAAATTGCAGAAAGTGACCATTCTGTTTCAGCTGGACTATGCATGTGCTCGTCATTAATGTTAGTTATGCCACTGTTGGCTGTTGAGGTTTAGTTGAACCATACAAGGTTAATTCTACAGTTATTGTAAATTATACTGAATGTACCTTAAATACTAATCAGTTGATGTGAAGATTACTGATTTAATGGTCCATTGTGAATGTTGACATTATAAACTGTTCAACTTTATTCTGTTTATTTGTGATTTGTGATAAAAGTATTTGATGTAGAGTAAATTATTACATTTATTTGGTAACACTTTAAAAAGCAACATTTATATGGAGCCAGAATGGTGACTTTAAAATTTGGTATCACAAATTAAAATTGTCATTGAAAACAAAAGCAGAACTGAAAAAGGAAACATTGGCATTGAAACATTTGCATTGAAAACAGTTGTATTGGCATTGAAACAAGTATTGGCACTGAAAAAATAAAATTATTAAAATATTACAATCGTATTCTTTTATTGAATTGGGATTTATTTGTATTTTTCAATGACAATCTTCAGATTTTTTCTTCATGTCACTCTTTTTCAGTGACAGTTTTTTTTTACAATGTCAGTTTTTTTTCAATGTCACTGATTTTCAGTTTCAACTTTCTGTCACTGTTTTGGCGTGGAGACGGGCGGGGTCTGAGGGGAGGGGTAAGTAGAGCGTAGTTTGCATATCATTTGCATATAGGTATACTGAAGCCGTCACCAGCTCTGAAGCTGCATGACTAATATCCAGTTTACCGGGAACTTCCAAGCCGCAAGTCTGTTTTTTTTATCTGCCATTTACATGTTTATTCACGTGCAACCTGGCTGGTTTGCTTAACTTTTAACGGCCGTTATGCTGTTTTTTTTCCCCCCAACGTCAACTGAAACATGTAAATTACTAACGCCGTGTTGGCTAACTTAACTGTGGTTAATGCAGGGTCAAATATAAACGGCTTCAGTATACCTATATGCAAATGATATGCAAACTATGCTCTACTTACCCCTCCCCTCAGACCCCGCCCGTCTCCACGCCAAAACAGTGACAGAAAGTTGAAACTGAAAATCAGTGACATTGAAAAAAAACTGACATTGTAAAAAAAAACTGTCACTGAAAAAGAGTGACATGAAGAAAAAATCTGAAGATTGTCATTGAAAAATACAAATAAATCCCAATTCAATAAAATAATACGATTGTAATATTTTAATAATTTTATTTTTTCAGTGCCAATACTTGTTTCAATGCCAATACAACTGTTTTCAATGCAAATGTTTCAATGCCAATGTTTCCTTTTTCAGTTCTGCTTTTGTTTTCAATGACAATTTTAATTTGTGATGCCAAATTTTAAAGTCACCATTCTGGCTCCATACATTTATATAATAATAGTGAGTAATATAAATTCATTAAACTAAGTAATTCAAAATGTGAAATGGACAGACATTATAAAATCAAATTACTTCATAACAGTGAATATTACAGATTTGTAACATTTACTGGTAACACTTTGCGGTAAGGGTACATGAATTATCATGAATTCATGCATTAATTAATGCATGACTTATGCATTACTACATGCATTAATATCTCATGAATCATCAGGAACTACTTCATGGATAAACAACGCCTTAATTAAAACATTAACTAAGGTGAGTAAATCATCATACATTATGGTTTATTACTCATGATCATGATGTTTTCTATGTTTAAAAATGGGTCTAATTCATGCATGTAAGACTACTTTCGAAACCGGAATTTATGTATGTTTGAATGTATTTATGTAATTTGTGTATATTTTACCTACTATGATGTAATGTTGTTGTTGTAGTTGCAATGTAACATTTTAGAATGGACCCCAGGAAGGCTGATTATATAGACTTTCAAGCTATCGGATCCATTAAAATAAACAAATAAATATAAATAATAATAATACTTACTCTAGTTGTGTAATGTAAGTGTGAACTTGTGAATTATTAAAGGAATATTCGAAAATCAACGTTACCTTATGCACAGGCTAGACCAGTAAGTTATATAAACTAATGTGATTAACTAAAGTTTTTTATTAATCATGATCTCTGAGTTAGGCATGTTCATGTCTTCTTCATAGTAGCCTGCAGGTAAATGGTCAGACCTCAAAACTGACCACAGGCTCAGCACATAGCACATGAATTCTGTTGACATTATAATACAGTAGTCATCATTAACTAAGCATTAGCTTCTCATAACTTCATCATGTTTGTGGCCCCTCAACTAAAGTGGTGACATGGTCCTCTGAAACAATGATGGATGTGTTATTAATAATGGCATTGTGAAACGACACGGATATGTACATGAAAGTTCAAGCCTTTACACACAGTTATCATAAGTTTTTTCATAGTTTAATGTGATGTACAGATGAATATTGAAGTCAAATGCAAGATCACGTAAACTCTTCCCTCCCTCTGCTGCGGCGTCGCGTTATGACAGTCAACACAATGATGATTCAATATTCCTGGTATTATACTTAAAATAGTTTACAGAAAAGGCTTAACAAACTATTTCATAGATAAGCTATATTAAGCCTACAGAACACATCAATATCTCTTTCCTTTGTGTGTTTCTTTTACTGTCTATGGTTTAATGTTGTGAAGCAGAAGCGTTGCCTCTGCACGTGTGCGCAATATGACTCCATGTTGCTTCAAGCGCATCATTTGCACAGGATGCGTATTAGCGCATGCGCGCTTTGTGCTGCTCTATATTGAAGTCTGTTGCGCAATAAAAGATTATCATTTCTTTTTCAGTCCTGTATATAAATATATTTTTTGTAGTTTATTTATTTATTTTGAATCAACAAAGGCACATTACAAAGGCCTATTATGTTTTAAATTATCAAAAGATTTGACTACACTGAAAAAATGATCTTCTTATTTGGTATTTGTTTCTTGTTTTCAGTCCAAATATAAATCAAACTTAAGTGAGTTTGTGCTTAAAACAAGCAAAATGATCTGCCAATCGGGTGAGGGAAATAATCTTCTTTCTATTTGGGACAAAAACAAGAAAAAAGATTTCAATCAGAAACAATAATATTTTTCTTTCTTCACTGGCAAATCATTTAGCTTGTTTTAAGCAAAAACGAATTGGATTTTATTTTCAACAAAACAAGAAAAAATATTTTATGTAATTTTACTTATCTATCTAGTAAATGCATATTGCTTTAAGAATGTTTATGTATTTAAACTAAACAAGACAAAAATAGCAACATAAGATACACAGGACTGAAAAAAGAAATGATAATCTTTTATTGTGCAAAAGTATTTAATATGAAATACTTCAATAGTCAGCACATAGCGCGCATGCGCTAATGCACATCCCGTGCGCAGAATGATGTGCTCGAAGCAACATGGAGTCATAGCGAGCACACGTGCAAAGGCAACGCTTCAGCTTCACACAAGGAAAGAGATATTGATGTGTACTGTAGGCCTTATAGCTTATCTATGCAATAGTTTGTTAAGCTATTTCTGTAAACTATTTTAAGTATAATACCAGGAATATTGAATCCTCATCGTGTTGACTGTCATAACGCGACGCCGTAGCAGAGGGAGGGAAGAGTTTACGTGATCTTGAATTTATTGACTTCAATATTCATCTGTACATCACATTAAACTATGAAAAAACTTACGATAACTGTGTGTAAAGGCTTGAACTTTCATGTACATATCCGTGTCATTTCACAATGCCATTATTAATAACACATTCATCATTGTTTCAGAGGACCATAACTCATTGTTTCAGAGTTATGAGAAGCTAATGCTTAGTTAATGATGACTACTGTATTATAATGTCAACAGAATTCATGTGCTATGTGCTGAGCCTGTGGCCAGTTTTGAGGTCTGACCATTTACCTGCAGGCTACTATGAAGAAGACATGAACATGCCTAACTCAGAGATCATGATTAATAAAAAACTTTAGTTAACGTTAATCACATTAGTTTCTTACTGGTCTAGCCTGTGCATAAGGTAACGTTGATTTTCGAATATTCCTTTAATAATTCACAATGTCTCACTTACATTACACAACTAGAGTAAAGCAAATTAATTAGGTTAATTGTTTGAATGTGCTCCTTCCGATAAATATAATAAAACATAATTAAAAGTAGTCTTACATGCATGAATGTTTTTTGTGAACACTGAAAACATCATGATCATGAGTAATAAACCATAATGTATGATGTTTTACTCACCTTAGTTAATGTTTTAATTAAGGCGTTGTTTATCCATGAAGTAGTTCCTGATGATTCATGAGATATTAATGCATGTAGTAATGCATAAGTCATGCATTAATTAATGCATGAATTCATGATAATTCATGTACCCTTACCGCAAAGTGTTACCCATTTACTTGATATTTTCACAACAGTGATGTTCGTTTTAAAATTACATTTACTTAATTACTTTTAATAAATACAACCTGCGAAGTTAAATATAATTACGTAATATTTGCTTCATGTCTTCGCAAGTGTTACATTTATAGATAAGTACATTTTACTTGATACTGGCAAGTAAGTTGTACTTGATATTACAGCAGTACAGTTTACTAAGAAAAATTGAGTGCAAATTGTTACAATGATTTTATCAAGTAAATCCCACAAGTACTTTTTATCAGTGTATACAGTCTGTACACAAAACATAAATGATTAATTAATCTCAGAATCTTTGGGTTTGAGTTGTTTTTCATTAAATTATAGCCAAATGCATAGGTAATGCAGACTGTGCAGAAATTATTATTTCACCTACTGAGTCTTTACGCCACTGGCTAGTGAGGTGGATGTAGGCCTGAAGAGCAAGGACTGGACACAGTCTGTGGAATTTCTTGTGTTCCTGGAGTAATTTATCAGGCACTGACTCTAGAGGTTTGAAGGTCTCAACTAACCCTCTTAAGGACTATATCTAAGTCCCACGTGGGAATCTTGGCTCTAACTGGAGGCCTCAGTCGCCTGGCACCACAGATGAAGTGGGTGAGCACAGGCTGCTTCCTGACTGGCACCCTGTCAGTCAAGACATGACAAGCTGATATAGCAACCACAACTTGTCCAGAGCCCAAAGTAGCATCTGCTGCTCTAGCCTGTTCAGCGTGAACACAGACCGCCCTGGCAATTTATTTGGGATACTACCCCATTGTTGTCCACCAGCACTAGGACATGGTATCCTCTGAGCTGCTGGAGGATGTACTTCAGGGCCAGAAAAATAGCCATCAGGTCGAGGCCATTGATGAGCCAGTGATTGCCTTTGGGGATTGGCCCTTGGATGAAATCCCCTGTCTTTGAGCCACAACTGAAGCGGTCTCATGTGCAAAGGTCCAGAGTGATCACCATGGACACAGCTGTCATGAGATATCAATTATCTGATACTGATGAACAGTAATGTCCTCATCTAGCCTGATGTTGCGTAGGGTGTTTAGAATGGTCTTGACAGTTTCGAGAGACATTCGTACCCACATGGTGACCGAGTACCATACAACCCCTAAGTGTGTTGTCCTCTTAGAGAAAGAGCTCTTTTCTTGGTGTTGAGTCTTAAACCCAGAGAGATGAGATGAGCAAGAATGACATCTCAATGTCGAAATGCAAAATCTTGAGACTGAGCCAGTATCAAACAGTTGTCCATATAGTTCAAAATGCGGATGCCCTGAAGTCGCAGAGGAGCCAGAGATGCATCCATGCATTTTGTGTATGTGCATGGTGATAAGGTTAGGCCAAATGGAAGAAACCAATATTGGTAAGCTTTTATATGAAAGTATGCATCCTAGAGATCAGTGTTGGATTTGTGACATGACCATCTTGATAGTTAGCATTTTGAACTTGAATATTCTGAGAGAACAAATCAAGCCTTGAAGATCTAAAATTAGATGCAACCCCAATCTTTTTTGGGAACCAGAAAGTACAGACTGTAGTAGCCTGACTCTCTCTCTTAGGGGGAGTATGTTCTATGGCCCAGTTGCCCAGAAGAGATTGCCGCTCTTGTGACAGCAAATACACCTTCTCCAGTTTTATGGCAGTGGGGACCCTAAGATTGAAAGGCAGAGGGGGTGAGCAAACTGTATCCTGTAACCTTTTTTCTACTGTCTTTAGGACCCAAGGAGAGATACCTGGCAGTATCTTCCACACTGCCAAGGTCTCTGACAGGGGTACTAATTTGAGTTATTCCTGTTGGGGGGATGTTGAATGTTCTGTGTCCTGGGCGATAACAGGAAGCAAGATTCAACACTTCCTCTTCTTAGAGATAATAGTCCTGATGTCAGGTTTTTGAGCTGCTGAGCACGACATGCCAGTCCCACTCTGCTTTTTGGCCTCACGTCTCTGAGTGTGGCAAGGAAGGAATTGTACAAATTCCTGTACCAGCCTCCTCATGCTTCTTTACCTTGGAAGGTGGAAGAGGAGCTTCAAGAAGGAAGACTCTGTCTCTGTCTTTGATGCCATCATGGGAGGATTGCTCGAAGGTTTCCTTCGTCCGAGCCAAAGAGGTGCCTGGGCGCACTTTGGAGTCAGGCAAAAAAGGACATCCCGATCTGGAGAAGAAATGAAAGAGGGAGTGATTGGGATGACCCGTCTCTCGCTCCTCACCCAGATCAACATGCAAGCTGTACAATTGCATTGTGGGTGCTGAACATAGATGTATAAAGTACTAGAGACCAAGACTTACGTAAAAGTACTCTATCAAAAAAGTGACTTGAGTAGAAGTTGAAGTCCTCTTTAAGCTCCACACTTAAATAGTTTTAGTTCCACACTCAAAAAAACATTTTTTGTACTTAAGTATTGCAAGTAGTTTATTTAAAAATGTTCTATTCAAGTGCTGAAAGTAAAAGTACAAGTATTGCGTTATGTAGTTATTAAAGAAAGAAGTCAACAGTTTGAACATCTCAACAGCTCCCGTCTCCATTTCTCTCACCTCTGTCCTTACCCCCGCTGCAGCCGCCATGATCAGGGGGGAGGTAGAACGCAGTCTCGGGAGTGCCCCCCGGCCTGCGAAGGGCGATGGGGGTAAGAGCAGGGCTCTACATAACGCCCATTTTGGGGGCATTTACGCCTAAAAATTACTGCGTGCGACTGTGAAAAAATATTTAGGCGCACCGGTGCGAGTGACCCGATCTATTCTCATGAATGGATGTGTAATACAATTGGAATAAAAACTACAACACGGAGTGAATCAACACTGAGAAACTGATGAGAAACAGCACTTTACCAGACGCCTCGCGCTGTTTATTTACAGCCAAATCAAAATGAACTGGAAATACCACATTTGGATTATCATAAACAAGCTCAGAAATTAGCGGATGCTTGGGGCATAAATGCCATCAAACAATAATGTATTAATAATACATTTAAAAAGCCCTTGAGTTAATCTTTATCACTCATGCTGTTTAAAAAAAATACTAAATGTATATAATGAGCAAGTATATCATGAAGATTTTTTCCAAACCTGGTTTTTGTCTTATTGTGAATCACTGTACACACAAAATAAGTTATTCCCGCTGCGGATTAGCACAATATCTGCGTGACTCGTATTTTTTTTACGGTCTATGGACTCACCACAAACAGAGAGAAGTAGATCCGGCTGCAATGTTCTTCCGCGAGGCGCATGCGGTTCTGTTTATGAAGCGCCAGAGTGCCAAAAGTTACGGCTTGCTAAAGCTCCGAGTATTGGCATGATTGCATGTGTGATACTGATCTCGTACAAAAATCTAATAGACAAGTTGATATTGAGTAACAACATTTTAACCACAACACTGTCTATTTGTGAAAATCAAAATAAAAAAAAATTTTTTTTTTTTTTTTTTAATTAAAATATTAAACTTTTAAAATTTAATTTGTACATATTTCTAAATTCAAAAACATTCATACAACATTAACCCATGCATTAAATGCATAGGTGTTTGATTGTATGAAGTCCAATTCTGCTTTTTGTGTGTGTGTGTGTGTATTTGTGCTGTACTCTCAGAAGTTAATGATAATATTATGTCAGAATTATGTTGAATTTAAGAAATTGACAGATGATGACAGATCATTTAATAAGATTAGAAAACATTGCTCTTATAATGGTAAAAATGACCCTGGACATTAAAGGACAAATATCGTCCTGTAATGGGAAAGTTATAATTGGAATGTGTTTGATGGATTAGAATGTGCTCCTAAATTTTTGACACTGCTCCTATTTTTTTTTAATTAGGAGCACAAGTGCTCCTCAAGAAAAAAGTTAGCGTAGAGCCCTGTAAGAGGTGTGGCAAGCAGGGGGGCAAGGGACCGCGAGAGCGGGCCGGTGACGGGTGGTAATGAGTACCAGCTGCGTGACACACCGGTCTCGTCTCGCGTTCAAGTGATGGGAGCATAAAAGGATGAGCCAAGGCAGCGGAAGACGAGAGAGGACCAGGCCTGGACTTTATGTTGAGTTTTGTTATGTGTTTGTGGGCAGTCGTCCGTGAGGGGCTGCCCGCGGTTTACTTTCGTTTTGTTTATTTATTTTGGAATAAAAGTTGTTAAATTTACCACCCGCATTGGATCTTACAGCGGTTCTCAATCAGCGATCGTCAGAGGAAATATCAACAATATCCTACAGTCTATTCTTATCCGCAGTGAGGGCGAGAGAGAGAGAAAGAGAGAGAGATAGAGAGAGAGGGGGGTCTGCGCTCTGCGGTCTTGGCCATTAGTTAATTTATATATAATAATTATATATAATAATAATTATATAATTTATAATAACAATCTACTTGTTTTTGTGTACGTAATACATTGTCAAATATGTATAAACTTAAATAGACGAAATATACAAGTAGTTAATGTCTCTTTGTATTAATTTGTCCTGTTATTGACGTAATGCGCGTCATTGATAAAATGCGCAACCAGATGTTTGAATAGTTTGAATATTCGTGTTTGTTTTAGAGGGAATATTCAAATGTCATTTTTGAGCAATTTTGACAGCCCTAGTAGGCTGGGTTCCATATGTAGTGGTTCCCTCACGGCAACCCCATATGTGTATTCTTCCACGGTATCAGCTAACCTAACCGGCTAGCCCCGTGCTTTCCCTTGATAGAGCCGGCTCTGTCGTCTCTGGGCGTGTTCTTTCCCCCCTAGAATCAGGCTGGAACCAACCCAGAGACTGCCATATGTTGCACTACCCTGTCAGGTTAGTCCTTATGTGTATTCTGCCACCTTGCCTCCCATACGCCGTGGCTCCGCAGCGTACCATCTCCCGAGACAGGCACACTTTCCCAGTAGTCACACTGAGTGGGTCTTGCAGAAACAGCAGTGACTAACCTCCTTGCTTGGAGCCCTGACTTCCGTACCATACTAGATGGTACAGTGAGCTCAACCAGGACTCTGGAAGGGCCAGCCCCCTGGTGTTTTGGTAGGGACTCTAATTCTTTGGTCAGTTCCGACGTACGTCGAAGTGACCGACTGAAAGGGAACGTCTCAGTTACTTATGTAACCCTCGTTCCCTGAACGAGGGAACGGAGACGTACGTTCCGTTGCCGGTTGCTGTGCTTCTGCTAAGAGGCTGAGTCACTAGTCGGCTCCTCAGGAGGAAAAAGCGCTGTTCTACCTTTCCACTTCCTATTTATACCCGCGCTGCGGGGCGGAGCGTGGAATGCGTGGATCACATGCCAAATTTAATTGGCTCGTTTTTACACACTCGAAGTAGGATTGGTTTCTAAAGCCAGATCCCAATTCGTCTGTCAGTTCCGACGTACGTCTCCATTCCCTCCTTCAGGGAACAAGGGTTACATAAGTAACCGAGACGATTCACAAAATACATCATCTGTAGTATATTTGCATTCTGTTACTTGAATCAGGGAGAGGGGAGAGGGGAGAGGGGAGATGAGAGAAGGGCAGGGCAGTCACACTCTTTCTGTGAGATCTTCTCTCCAAATTAGTGAGTTTTATTGCTTTATTGCAGGGTGTTGGAACTCAGCTTTTGTCTTAGAAGTAAAACCAGTAATTACATACTTAAGGTTTCTGGGGTGATAACATAATTTTCTTTATGTTAGTATCAAGAGTCATTGTAGTAGGCTATTTGTTAGATCATTTTACATGTATTAGTGGATTGTTTCACAAAATTAAGCTTGTTTTAGCTAGTTAGAATCAGTGCTCTGCTGTCATTTTTTGCTGCTTCAGAGCTAAAGGAAGAAGGAAAAGGTTCCCGTATCTGTATAGTCAGGTATTAAACTAAATGGTTTTACCTATAAATAAAGCATCTTAACAGTGTTTAATAAAGATCTCTTTTCGTCCATTAAAGTTGGTTTCCAAAGCATCATCAATGATCCCTGCTTCAACTATGAGTCTCTGGATCGTCCCTGGAGAGCCAACAATGAAAGTGCAGATATCATTTGTGACAACTCCTTCTCCTGGAATGGTTGGTACCGGCTCTTCTACAATGGAATGGACATCCGGATGCCAGAGACCTGTGTTGGTTCATTCAGCTGTAACACACAGATCAACCTGTGGCTCAATGGTCCTCACCCTCAGATAGAGGATGGAGTGGTGATCAGGGAGGTCTGTGGAGGCACTTATTGGGGAAGTTGCTGTGATTACAAGACAAGACCCATCAGAGTGAAAGCGTGCCCAGGCAATTACTATGTCTATGAACTTGTGAAACCAGAATTTGGGTGTGCTGGATACTGTACAGGTACTGTGCTTTCCCCCACGTATTAACAACGTTTTTTAAACCTTTTAAAACATTTCAGTAATGTTTTGAATTTCCTTCTTTTTAGATGTCAGCACTATTTCGCAGGCAGTTTCCATAGTGAGTCCAGATATATTCACTGGATCCAAAATCACCTTGAGTAAGTTGTATACAGTAAATATAATATGTATGATTAAGAGATATCCAGAATTTGCTTCTTTGGGGTGAAATCTAAGTGTGAGTTTTAAATATAACAACAAATATAAAGAACACCAGGTTCTAGGGCTGCATAAAAAAATAAGAAATAATAATAATTTTACTTTTTTTTGTGAAAAATGCAGGTGGCCTAAAACTATATAACTAATCATTAGAAATGTTAAGTATGTTTAATTCATACTGGAAGCCGGAGGGTGCCTTTGAAAAACTCCAAAAGGGTGTGATTTGCTTTTAAAATGCACATTGTATCTCACAGCTCTTTCAGACTACTATGAAACATTATTGTTTATTGCAATATAAACATCTTTGTTTGAGCAGATATCCACAAACAACACAGGTCTAAACATATTTAATATTCATTATCTTACAGTGTAAACTAGTGTTAATTTTGTCAGATGAGGCAAGACGAAATATTTTCATCAACAACCTTTTTTTCCCTAAGACGAGACGATGACGAGACTGCTCTAATGTCCAAAAACACTGACTAAAACTAAATTCACATGCATTATTGTTGACGAAAAAGGACGAGACTAAAATGTTTTGCATAAAATAAAAACTAAGATAAAATCTGTCTTCATTTTCGTCTACAATCATCTCTACTTTTTCATCACGAGACCAGAGCTGTTATGCCTTCAAAATATTCTGAATGAGTTTGCACTGTTGCTCAAGCACAGCTCGTCTCATTCTTGTGTCGCTGCCATCCTGTGGCTGCAACATGAAAGAGCCATTGATAACAGAGTTGGTTGATAACATTTTATTTTGACTAAAGCTAGACTAAAAGGACCAGACTTTTAGTCGAGTAAAACTTGACTAACTAAAGATATGTGAATGACTAAGTATGACTAAAACTAACAAGGATATTTAGCACTAAATTAAAAGTAAGTCTTTAATTTAGCTTTTAATTAATTAAATTAAAGTTAAAGCTTAATTTAGCTTTAACTAGCCACCAAGACTCAATTAAAAATAGATTAACACTAGTGTAAACACTCATTTTACTTTTATATTGTACTGTTTTTGTACTATAGAGCATAAAAACATACTAGTGTCGTACATGTACATTTATTTAGCATATTTCAACATGTTTCTGTTCAACTAGTAAAATGTGTACAAGTTTATGTCACAATTATGCAACAAATTAACTAATGTATGTGCGAATAAATGACTTACCCCCGCTGGATCACCTCAAGGAAAAGCAGATGAATGATGAAGTTTGATGTTTTGTTTTGAGGTGATGGCTTACAGGTTAGCATTTGAGAATAGGCGATTAGCATTTGAATCACTTGTGCTGTGCGTAGATGTGGTCACATTACAGATAATTAACAGACATGACAAACTGTTGGTTTCGTATGGATTACCGAAACAGAATATTGGTCTTGATATGAAAACAGAAAGTAGACAATTAAGTTACAAATGATGTATAACATTTATTAGTATGACTCAAAATTAGATTCTTTTTTGCACTTATAAGAAAAATGTAAAATGGTCACCCTGGGGCGACTACTGACAGAGGGGGTTAAAATTTTACTTTTTATGTCACCAGTCATATCATGTACAGTACAAATGCCAAAAGTGCCTTAGGATTTTTATTTAGATTAGATTAAATTTAACCAAATTAGGCCTCAAGTTCCTTGTTTTGATCTCTCACTATTACAGATTATGACGCTTGCAATAACTACAACATACTCGATAACTACTGGAGAAGCCCGCCCATTTTATGGTATACTGATGCAAATAGACATGATGACACTCTTGTAGAATGGGATGGCTGGTATCGACTCTTCATTAATGGATCAAGTGCTCAGATGCCTGAGTGGTGTATGACTTACATGTCATGTGGAGGTTATAGTTCTCTGTGGCTTGGTGGCTCTCATCCTCGGCTAGAAGATGGAGTTGTTACTCGTGAAATCTACGGCTCCCGTGATGATCAGTGCAGTCGCTACAGATCCAACCCAATCCAAGTCAAAGCTTGTCCTGGAAATTATTATGTCTACAAATTTACCAGGCCGGCTCTTTCAATCCCAGCTCCTGTATATTGTGCAGGTACATTCATTCATTTTTATATTTGTCATGATTATAATGAATTGTATTGTAGATTTCATATGATAACTATCTGCGGAGACTTGTTAAAGTGTCTTCTACTTGAATGCATTCACTCTTCAGTATATAATACTTTCTTTTTAATTTTTCACAACAGAACTTTTCATCACCCCAAGTGTCGACCCCTGCCACAACTATACCCTTCTGAATGATCCTTGGAGGGCCACTGACCATTATAACTTAGGCATGTGTGATTATAATGTGGACTGGAAGGGCTGGTACAGGCTGTTCTACAATGGTCTAAATGCTCAGATGCCAGAATCATGTGTTAATCAAAGCATGTGTGGCACTTATCACCCACTGTGGCTCAACGGATCTCACCCACAGCTGGAAGATGGAGTGGTCACCCGTCAGGTCTGTGTCACCTCATGGAATGGCTGCTGTGCTTACAAATCGCATGCTATAAGAGTCAAATCCTGCCCAGGAAATTACTATGTTTATGAGTTTGTCAAGCCAATATTTTGTGGAGCTTACTGTTTAGGTAGGAGAGCTTTTACTCATATCATTTCAGTCATTTATTTTGAAAATGATTCCTGTTGATATAAAATGTTCCTAATTACAGAATCCACAAGTCCGTCCATTCCCCCAGTGTCTACAACAACAGAAAAAGTCGTACCCACAGAATCTATTACTTCACCAATCCCAACCGCTGGTAAAGTATTGTCTTAACTCCTGTATAAAACCTCACCATTACACAAGAGTGTAGAAAAAGTAATAGTAAATTGTAACAGTTGTAGTTTGTTTGATTTGAACTGTAACAATGTACTAAATGAAGCACATTTTAGGTTACTTGAGCAAACCCTTTTTTACACTGGTGTGTTAACGTTGCCATTCTTTACGAAATTGTATTTAAAAAAATCTCTCACAGAACACTTCAGTTTCTTATTGGGCTTATATAATACAATATATAATATGAAGCATTTGAAGTGAGATCTATTATAAATATGTAAGAAAAATAATTATGTGAATTGCTTTTACAATCATCAAAACATCCCTGAAAAAAAAACAAAAAAACAACACAACCAAAAGTGTTTTTTTAACCGAGGTTTTTAACCAAGCTGAGGGGTGTGTGAATGTAAATGTTTATGATGTTGTTTCCGTGTTACACAAATAATCCAAAATAATTTCCAACACTTGATCAAGACACATAAAAAAATACACTTTCATGTATTTTTGGCCCTGGGCAGTTTGGCCATTGCATTTTTCAATCACAAGCAGAGGTGTTTTTAACAATTTGAAACCCATGAATAAGTGTCAATAAAGCAAAACAAATAATGAACATGTCAGGACTTTAGTGAGTGTTAGGGCTCATATGGCGATTACTAAAACATCTTCATCTACTGTTAGGTCAATCATCAGTTGATCATTTTAAAGGAATAAATACCCACAAACTCTGGGACCTAGGCTTACAATGCTTCCGAGAAACAGCCTGGTGCGGGGAAGTTGTCCAGAAATCAGGCTATGCAGCATACCTAAGCAAATTAATAACTTAAAAACCTAAACTTTCAGTTCATGCCCTGAGGTAACTTTCAAGGTCTGTACATAGGGCGTGCTACTAACGGCAGAACCTTATTTCAACATTTTTTTCACACAAAGAATTGCAAAATGTATACACTGATAAAAACAACTTGTAGGATTTACCTGATAAAATCATTGTAACAATTTGCACTCAATTTTTCTTTTACTGCTGTGATATCAAGTACAACTTAAAATGTCCTTACCTAAAAATGAAACATTTGCGAAGACATTAAGTAAATGTTACTTAATTATATTTAACTTAGCAGGTTGTATTTATTAAAAGTAATTAAGTAAATTTAATTTTAAAGGGAACATCACTGTTGTGAAAATATCAAGTACATTTTATTCACTGTTATGAAGTAATTAGATTTTATAATGTCTGTCCATTTCACAATTTGAATCACTTAGTTAAATGAATTTATTTTGCTCACTATTATTATGTAAATGTTTCTTTTATTAAGTGTTACCAAATAAATGTAATACTTTTATCACAAATCACAAATAAATACAATAAAGTTGAACAGTTTATAATGTCAACATTCACAATGGACCATTAAATCAGTAATCTTCACATCAACTGATTAGTATTTAAGGTACATTCAGTATAATTTACAATAACTGTAGAATTAACCTTGTAAGGTTCAACTAAACCTCAGCAGCCAACAGTGGCATAATTAATATTAATGACGAGCACATGCATAGTCCAGCTGAGACAGAATTGTCACTTTTCACCTTCATGCTCACATGCTTCACACATCGACTGGATCCTCTCGATGTGTTCAGTGGCATCACTGTGACTGTCCTCCTGCATACAGTTTATGAAAAAGAAAGAAAGAACACAATTTTATTGAGAAACAAATACAAAATAAATTCATTATCTGTCACGATTCTCTGAAAGAGGACTCAAATGCAGGAATGAGTGATCAGGGGTTTATTGACATAACAGATGATGAAGACAGGGAATGGTGAGGAGGAGCACAGTCCAAACAGTGGCAGATAAGGAACACAATAGTAGGCAGAAAGAGCAACCACTATAACCAGCTCCAGTAGATTGTAGACTGGAGAGCAGAACTGTCAGAGCACAGCAAGACCAGAGGAAACCAGCGATGGCTAGGCAGGAATCCTAGGGCAATGCAATCAGGTATCTCAGGAAACACACCAAACTGCTGCTAGACCAATAGAACAGGCTGCCAGGGAAGCTCTGCTTGCAGGACAGAAATTAGAGACACAGGAAACAAGGCAGGACCAAACAGCAGTACTCACATATAGCCTAACAGCACACGTAGGCACAACAAATAACGAACCAGCAACACATGAGGGAAAAAGCACACATTATAAAGGGAGCAGAGGACATGAGGAACAGGTGAACACACTCAGACAACCAAGGAGCAGGGAAGGGTGAGCACACTCAGATAAGGAACAGGTGAGCACACAATTAGTGAAACAAGGACTAAACAAGGGGGTGTGGTAACAGGAAACAAGGAGGTGGGACACAAGGAGCACAGGGCAAACACAAACTAAGACAGAGACATGTGTTCAAGCACAACACAAACAAAGACACACTAAACAGAGACAAAATAGACAGAGCTGTCAGAGGAGAACCCTGACAGTACCCCCCATCCAATGGACGCCTCCAGGCGTCCAAACCAGGCATCGAAATCCCCGATGACACCAACTGGGGGGGCAGGTGGGGCATAAACATTGAAGTCCCAAACTGGCCAGGGAACACAGAAGGAAAGGAGGGGCGGGTGGGAATAGAACCGGGCAAAATATTACTGGCTGGATTGGGAGGTGCTGGTTTAGGGAAACCATAACCAGAAAACACAGAGGGTGGGAAGGGAGGGGTGGGAACTTGACTGGGGAGACCCTTCGATACAGGGAATGGCCATAATTGTCTGAGGCGCAAGTGCGGTTGACTTGATTGGTTCTTGAATAACAGAGGTAGACAGGTCTGGTTCAAGAATGGCAGAACGTGACTTGGACTTAGTGACTGCAACTAACCTGGTTGCCTGGGAGAAGATAGCAGTTGGCTTGACTGGCTCTGGGGTAGCCAGAGCAGTCTCAGATGACTCCGTGGTAGGGGTGATGGACTGGACCACCTTTCTCTCTCTGGACCTTAGTCTCTTGGTAGAGGCCAGGAGAGGATCATGAACATGACGTGACAGCCGGGGAAGAGTGGAGAGTTTCCTGCAAGTAGATTCAGATGGAATTGGCATACCTCCATGACAGCGAAGACAAAGGTACCGGGAGAAACCCCAGAAATCTAGACTCCTGAGAGAATCCATCTCCCATGCAGGCAGGGGGTCATCTAAGCAGGTGTTAAATATGTCCTTGAGCGCAGCATCATTATAATCTAGCCCCACAGCCATGGTCCAGAAAAACTGGGCAAAACCCCCTATACCCAAGCCCTCCTGGCGAAGAGCAGACAGGCATCGATGGCTGGCCACTCTCTCCCGGAGGTTAGCAGGTGGCAGGATTCTGATACTCATTCTGCTGAGTCCAATGCTGGCTGGTTCGTTCTGTCACGATTCTCTGAAAGAGGACTCAAATGCAGGAATGAGTGATCAGGGGTTTATTGACATAACAGATGATGAAGACAGGGAATGGTGAGGAGGAGCACACAGTCCAAACAGTGGCAGATAAGGAACACAATAGTAGGCAGAAAGAGCAACCACTATAACCAGCTCCAGTAGATTGTAGACTGGAGAGCAGAACTGTCAGAGCACAGCAAGACCAGAGGAAACCAGCGATGGCTAGGCAGGAATCCTAGGGCAATGCAATCAGGTATCTCAGGAAACACACCAAACTGCTGCTAGACCAATAGAACAGGCTGCCAGGGAAGCTCTGCTTGCAGGACAGAAATTAGAGACACAGGAAACAAGGCAGGACCAAACAGCAGTACTCACATATAGCCTAACAGCACACGTAGGCACAACAAATAACGAACCAGCAACACATGAGGGAAAAAGCACACATTATAAAGGGAGCAGAGGACATGAGGAACAGGTGAACACACTCAGACAACCAAGGAGCAGGGAAGGGTGAGCACACTCAGATAAGGAACAGGTGAGCACACAATTAGTGAAACAAGGACTAAACAAGGGGGTGTGGTAACAGGAAACAAGGAGGTGGGACACAAGGAGCACAGGGCAAACACAAACTAAGACAGAGACATGTGTTCAAGCACAACACAAACAAAGACACACTAAACAGAGACAAAATAGACAGAGCTGTCAGAGGAGAACCCTGACATTATCAATGCAGAATGAACATGCTTGCTAAAAATGACTAAACCAAACTCAGATTATGTTAAATTCAGTTTAATGTGTTTTACAGTGAGGGTTCATAAGTAACAAAAAATTAGTAGAAGATAGCTGCAATTCACAGATCGTACCTATAAAATGAATATTCGAAACCATAAATTGTGTGCCTCTGCACCTTTACAGTGCCGGGAAACCCTATGCCTTTGTAATATCCAGACTACCTTTAAGTTGTGACTGCACATAATTTGGACCATTGCTGAGTGGAAAATCTTCATGTTCATGTCTTACTTTTTCACTTGCACTTAATTATTTTTATGACACAAAAACAAAATCATGCTTTACCGGGCAATCTTCAAACAGCTCTTCTTCTTTCTTGCCGATCTACGGCATTAGTTAGACACGGATTCACAGACATCAAGAATCCGTGTATGAATCTCTACAATGGTGACAATTAAATATATATATATTTTTTTAAATCCAAAAAACAGATCAACTCTGAACATAAAAGTAAAAGCAAATAGTAAGAATCAAAGAAAATGTGTCACAATTCAGATGTATAATTTATTCATGCCACAATGCATGCTGAAGTTTTGATTGGTTGTAACCAGCATGGTATACTGAACTTCTGGTGCACCCAGTTTGTTGAACTTAACAATTTAAGTACAGTGAATGTGAGCACCAAGTTAAGTGAACTTAAATGTACAAGTTTTGGGAGACTCCATTACTCAATTGAATTGAGGGAACGAGTTTTACTCAAATCAATTGAGTTCAATCAACTTATTTAACTTGACTCAAAACATGAAACAGACTTGGCAAAACAAAAGACTTGACTAAACTTGACTTGACATGAACAGAAAATAACCAACAGTAGATTGAAACATTCAATAACATACAAAGACTCTACACTGTAAAAAAATATTTAGAAAAAAAGTTAAATGGTTGCCTTAAAATTTTGAGTTCATTGAAATTAAAATTTTGAGTTAATACAATGATTTTTTTTTTTTTGAGATTCGACAACCTTTATTAAAAGATTAGACTCTAGAGGTTTGAAGGTCTCAACTAACCCCTTGAGGACTATGTCTAAGTCCCACGTGGGAATCTTGGCTCTAACGGGAGGCCTCAGTCGCCTGGCACCACAGATGAAGTGGGTGAGCACAGGCTGCTTCCTGACTGGCACCCTGTCAGTCAAGGCATGACAAGCTGATAAAGCAACCACAACTTGTCCTGAGCCCAAAGTAGCATCTGCTGCTCCAGCCTGTTCAGACAGCGTGAACGCAGACCGCCCTGGCAATTTATATGGGATACTACCTCATTGTTGTCCACCAGCACTAGGACATGGTATCCTCTGAGCTGCTGGAGGATGTACTTCAGGGCCAGAAAAATAGCCATCAGGTCGAGGCCGTTGATGTGCCAGTGATTGCCTTTGGGGATTGGCCCTTGGATGAAATCCCCTGTCTTTGAGCCACAACTAAAGCGGTCTCATGTGCAAAGGTCCAGAGTGATCACCATGGACACAGCTGACATGAGATATCAATTATCTGATACTGATGAACAGTAATGTCCTCATCTAGCCTGATGTTGCGTAGGGTGTTTAGAATGGTCTTGACAGTTTCGAGAGACATTCGTACCCACATGGTGACCGAGTACCATACAACCCCTTAGTGTGTTGTCCTCTTAGAGAAAGAGCTCTTTTCTTGGTGTTGAGTCTTAAACCCAGAGAGATGAGATGAGCAAGAATGACATCTCAATGTCGAAATGCAAAATCTTGAGACTGAGCCAGTATCAAACAGTTGTCCATATAGTTCAAAATGCGGATGCCCTGAAGTCGCAGAGGAGCCAGAGATGCATCCATGCATTTTGTGTATGTGCATGGTGATAAGGTTAGGCCAAATGGAAGAAACCAATATTGGTAAGCTTTTATATGAAAGTATGCATCCTAGAGATCAGTGTTGGATTTGTGACATGACCATCTTGATAGTTAGCATTTTGAACTTGAATGTTCTGAGAGAACAAATCAAGCCTTGAAGATCTAAAATGAGATGCAACCCCAATCTTTTTTGGGAACCAGAAAGTACAGACTGTAGTAGCCTGACTCTCTCTCTCTTAGAGGGGAGTATGTTCTATGGCCCAGTTGCCCAGAAGAGATTGCCGCTCTTGTGACAGCAAATACACCTTCTCCAGTTTTACGACAGTGGGGACCCTACGATTGAAAGGCAGAGGGGGTGAGCAAACTGTATCCTGTAACCTTTTTTCTACTGTCTTTAGGACCCAAGGAGAGATACCTGGCAGTATCTTCCACACTGCCAAGGTCTCTGACAGGGGTACTAATTTTAGTTATTTCTGTTGGGGGGATGTTGAATGTTCTGTGTCCTGGGCGATAACAGGAAGCAAGATTCAACACTTCCTCTTCTTAGAGATAATAGTCCTGATGTCAGGTTTTTGAGCTGCTGAGCACGACATGCCAGTCCCACTCTGCTTTTTGGCCTCACGTCTCTGAGTGTGGCAAGGAAGGAATTGTACAAATTCCTGTACCAGCCTCCTCATGCTTCTTTACCTTGGAAGGTGGAAGAGGAGCTTCAAGAAGGAAGACTCTGTCTCTGTCTTTGATGCCATCATGGGAGGATTGCTCGAAGGTTTCCTTCGTCCGAGCCAAAGAGGTGCCTGGGCGCACTTTGGAGTCAGGCAAAAAAGGACATCCCGATCTGGAGAAGAAATGAAAGAGGGAGTGATTGGGATGACCCGTCTCTCGCTCCTCACCCAGATCAACATGCAAGCTGTACAATTGCATTGTGGGTGCTGACCAGAGATGTATAAAGTACTAAAGACCAAGACTTATGTAAAAGTACAAGTACTCTATCAAAAAAGTGACTTGAGTAGAAGTTGAAGTCCTCTTTAAGCTCCACACTAAAATAGTTTTAGTTCCACACTCAAAAAAAACATTTTTTGTACTTAAGTATTGCAAGTAGTTTATTTAAAAATGTTCTATTCAAGTACTGAAAGTAAAAGTACAAGTATTGCGTTATGTAGTTATTAAAGAAAGAATTCAACAGTTTGAACATCTCAACAGCTCCCGTCTCCATTTCTCTCACCTCTGTCCTTACCCCCGCTGCGGCCGCCTTGATCAGGGGGGAGGTAGAACGCAGTCTCGGGAGTGCCCCCCGGCCTGCGAGGGGCGATGGGGGTAAGTGGTGTGGCAAGCAGGGGGGCGAGGGACCGCAAGAGCGGGCCGGTGACGAGTGGTAATGAGTACCAGCTGCGTGACACACCGGTCTCGTCTCGCGTTCAAGTGATGGGAGCATAAAAGGATGAGCCAAGGCAGCGGAAGACAAGAGAGGACCAGGACTGGACTTTATGTTGAGTTTTGTTATGTGTTTGTGGGCAGTCGTCCGTGAGGGGCTGCCCGCAGTTTACTTTCGTTTTGTTTATTTATTTTGGAATAAAAGTTGTTAAATTTACCACCCGCATTGGATCTTACAGCGGTTCTCAATCAGCGATCGTCAGAGGAAATATCAACAATATCCTACAGTCTATTCTTATCCGCAGTGAGGGTGAGAGAGAGAGAAAGAGAGAGAGATAGAGAGAGAGGGGGGTCTGCGCTCTGCGGTCTTGGCCATTAGTTAATTTATATATAATAATTATATATAATAATAATTATATAATTTATAATAACAATCTACTTGTTTTTGTGTACGTAATACATTGTCAAATATGTATAAACTTAAATAGACGAAATATACAAGTAGTTAATGTCTCTTTGTATTAATTTGTCCTGTTATTGACGTAATGCGCGTCATTGATAAAATGCGCAACCAGATGCTCCGAGGGAACGGAGACGTACGTTCCGTTGCCAGTTGCTGTGCTTCTGCTAAGAGGCTGAGTCACTAGTCGGCTCCTCAGGAGGAAAAAGCGCTGTTCTACCTTTCCACTTCCTATTTATACCCGCGCTGCGGGGCGGAGCGTGGAATGCGTGGATTACATGCCAAATTTAATTGGCTAGTTTTTACACACTCAAAGTAGGATTGGTTTCTAAAGCCAGATCCCAATTCGTCGGTCAGTTCCGACGTTCGTCTCCGTTCCCTCCTTCAGGGAACGAGGGTTACATAAGTAACCGAGACGATTCACAAAATACATCATCTGTAGTATATTTGCATTCTGTTACTTGAATCAGGGAGAGGGGAGAGGGAAGAGGGGAGATGAGAGAAGGGCAGGGCAGTCACACTCTTTCTGTGAGATCTTCTCTCCAAATTAGTGAGTTTTATTGCTTTATTGCAGGGTGTTGGAACTCAGCTTTTGTCTTAGAAGTAAAACCAGTTATTACATACTTAAGGTTTCTGGGGTGATAACATAATTTTCTTTATGTTAGTATCAAGAGTCATTGTAGTAGGCTATTTGTTAGATCATTTTACATGTATTAGTGGATTGTTTCACAAAATTAAGCTTGTTTTAGCTAGTTAGAATCAGTGCTCTGCTGTCATTTTTTGCTGCTTCAGAGCTAAAGGAAGAAGGAAAAGGTTTCCGTATCTGTATAGTCAGGTATTAAACTACATGGTTTTACCTATAAATAAAGCATCTTAACAGTGTTTAATGAAGATCTCTTTTCGTCCATTAAAGTTGGTTTCCAAAGCATCATCCGTGATCCCTGCTTCAACTATGAGTCTCTGGATCGTCCCTGGAGAGCCAACAATGAAAGTGGAGATATCATTTGTGACAACTCCTTCTCCTGGAATGGTTGGTACCGGCTCTTCTACAATGGAATGGACATCCGGATGCCAGAGACCTGTGTTGGTTCATTCAGCTGTAACACACAGATCAACCTGTGGCTCAATGGTCCTCACCCTCAGATAGAGGATGGAGTGGTGATCAGGGAGGTCTGTGGTAGTTATCATTGGGGAGGTTGCTGTGATTACAAGACAAGACCCATCAGAGTGAAAGCGTGCCCAGGCAATTACTATGTCTATGAACTTGTGAAACCAGAATTTGGGTGTGCTGGATACTGTACAGGTACTGTGCTTTCCCCCACGTATTAACAACGTTTTTTAAACCTTTTAAAACATTTCAGTAAAGTTTTGAATTTCCTTCTTTTTAGATGTCAGCACTATTTCGCAGGCAGTTTCCATAGTGAGTCCAGATATATTCACTGGATCCAAAATCACCTTGAGTAAGTTGTATACAGTAAATATAATATGTATAAATAAGAGATATTCAGAATTTGCTTCTTTGGGGTGAAATCTAAGTGTGAGTTTAAAATATAACAAATATAAAGAACACCAGGTTCTAGGGCTGCATAAAAAAATAAGAAATAATAATAATTTTACTTTTTTTTTGTGAAAAATGCAGGTGGCCTAAAACTATATAACTAATCATTAGAAATGTTAAGTATGTTTAATTCATACTGGAAGCCGGAGGGTGCCTTTGAAAAACTCCAAAAGGGTGTGATTTGCTTTTAAAATGCACATTGTATCTCACAGCTCTTTCAGAAACCACTTACTACTATGAAACATTATTGTTTATTGCATTATAAACATCTTTGTTTGAGCAGATATCAACAAACAACACATGTCTAAACATATGTAATATTCATTATCTTACAGTGTAAACTAGTGTTAATTTTGTCAGATGAGGCAAGACGAAATATTTTCATCAACAACCTTTTTTTCCCTAAGACGAGACGATGACGAGACTGCTCTAATGTCCAAAAACACTGACTAAAACTAAATTCACATGCATTATTGTTGACGAAAAAGGACGAGACTAAAATGTTTTGCATAAAATAAAAACTAAGATAAAATCTGTCTTCATTTTCGTCTACAATCATCTCTACTTTTTCATCACGAGACCAGAGCTGTTATGCCTTCAAAATATTCTGAATGAGTTTGCACTGTTGCTCAAGCACAGCTCGTCTCATTCTTGTGTCGCTGCCATCCTGTGGCTGCAACATGAAAGAGCCATTGATAACAGAGTTGGTTGATAACATTTTATTTTGACTAAAGCTAGACTAAAAGGACCAGACTTTTAGTCGAGTAAAACTTGACTAACTAAAGATATGTGAATGACTAAATATGACTAAAGCCGGGTGCACACTGTGCGATTTTGGCCACGATTTGGCCGTCTGAGACAAATTTAGGAAATCCTAAAAGATTCCTCAGATCCTAGGCTAAAATCTGACGTCTTTGGTCGTTAGTTTGACATGTTCACCGGCCGCCGATTAATGAGCTCTGCGATCAAATTTTACCTCAGACGAAATTCTGGCAGTGTCAGAAGATTTGGCACAGAATCCTGCAGTGTGACTTCTCCTACGACGACAGTCAAATATCTCGGTTTTTCAAGACAAACTATGACCAAAAACGAGAGCTAGAGATTTCTTTGTAGCCAGCATTTCAGTCCCGTGTGTAATGCAGCTCACTGTCACTGAACGCGTCATTCATTGATGATATAAAACTCCGGGTGAGATTTCTTGCGCGCGTCCATTTTTAGCGCGCCTTCACTATCGTGCAGTCTGACATTAATGTCAACTGAGATCTTACAGTGTGACATGGCTTACATCCGGGATCATGTTCGTACAGTCTGACAAGGGACATTCGCAAAGGATTTTGAAAAATCGCACAGTGTGCAGGACCCATAAAACTAACAAGGATATTTAGCACTAAATTAAAAGTAAGTGTGGTGTTCTAGAGTAAGCCACTAGAGGGAGCTCTTGTAAGAGAGCATAAGGAATGTAAAGACAAGTGAAGTAGTGATACCATGACATGTGAGAAATAAAAGAATACACTGAGTTCAGTCACGGAGTTTGTTACGGTTTATTTTCGAGGCACTCAACATATTGGCGACGAGGATGGCTTTTAGTTTGAGCCAACCCACTCCGTTCCTGCAAACACCGGGAGAACCGCCGATTCCGTTCAAAGCATGGATTAAAACTTTCGAAAATTTCTTGCTGGCCCTGGGAGAAGAACTATCTACTGCTAGGAAGCGTGCACTTCTAATACACTGCCTCGGAGCGGAGGGGCAAAGACTGTTCTACACCCTAAATGTGAGCCAACAGGGAGACGATACGTACGCTTCTGCTTTGAGTGCAATTCAGGACTTTTTTGTCCCTAAAGTTAATGTGGTTGCTGAACGTTACCGCTTCCGCCAACGGAGTCAACGCGCAGGCGAGACAACAGACCAATATATCGCTGCTCTGCGTGAACTCGCTGCCACCTGCGAATTCGGCGCTATGGAGGACGAGATGATACGCGACCAGCTGGTTGAAAAGACTAATTCAGCACGGATCAGAGAACGGTTGCTGCTAGAAGTACCACTCGACCTTAAGAAAGCTGTGACGGTCGCGCGGCAAATTGAAACTGCAACAGCAGAGGCCAAAGCGATGATAACGTCATCAGACAACTCAGTACAAGCAGTTCAACAATACAACAGGCCCCGACGGAGCAAAAGCAAAGCCAGCGCGATGCGCGGACCGCCCAAATCCCCCCGTTCACTAACTTGCTACCGCTGTGGATCCGAGCAGCACGCAGCTAATTTTTCTGGATGCCCTGCTAAGGATGCGGTATGCAGGAACTGTAACAAAAAAGGACATTATGCTAAGGCATGTCGTGGAAGCAAACGGGTGAGTGAAATTACAGTGCCTGAAGTGATTGTGTTAAATGTGGAACATTCCGCTCGTGACTGTGGCAAAATAATGTGTACAGTACAAATATGTGTAAGCACAGGACAAAAACGGGACATTCAGCTAATGGTAGATACTGGATCGGCTGTGTCTATATTACCAATGTCCATTTACACGGCATTGTTCAATCAAGCACTGCTCTCATCGCCGAAACTCAGTCTAGTTAGTTTTGGGGGCGATGCAATTGAAGTGAAAGGATGCATGCCAGCCAGCGTTTCATATGGTGACCATTGCACTACTGCAGACCTGTACATCGTACAAAAAGGATCAGCTGTGTTGGGCAGAGACCTCTTTACTGGACTGTGTTTACAATTATGCGATGGCCAGATTAGTACAGCCCATTGTGTGAATCCTGTCTCGTCTGTGGCTGCAAGCTCTGAAAACAGACTGGGATGTGCAAGAGGATTTGTACATCGTGTCACGATGCGGCCTAAGGTTCAACCCGTCCAACAGAAACTCAGGCGGTTACCTTTCTCAATTCGTGATGAGGTGTCCAAAGAATTACAGAAGCTCATAGAACAGGATGTAATCGAGCCTGTAGATGCATCTGAGTGGGTCTCCCCAATAGTGGTCACCAGAAAAAAAGACGGGGGGATCCGGCTCTGCGTCGATTTACGTGAGCCTAATAAAGCCATCGTAGTGGACAGTTTCCCTCTTCCGCATATGGAGGAGATGTTCGCAAGCCTGTGTGGAGCTAGAATGTTTTCCACATTAGACCTCCAAAGTGCTTACCATCAGGTCGTGTTGCATGAGGACAGTCGAAACATGACTGCATTTATAACGCATGATGGGCTATTTCGCTTTAAAAGGGTTCCGTATGGACTGGCCTCAGCCCCAAGCTGCTTTCAGAGGATGATGTCTGAAATCCTTAAAGGTCAGCCTGGAGTCCATTGCTACTTGGACGATATCATGGTCGCAGGAGCAACACTCAAGGAACATGATGATAACCTGCAATCCGTGCTGCAGCAAATTGAAAAGGCAGGACTGAAACTTAACACAGCAAAGTGTCACTTCAGACAGCCAGAACTGTCATTTCTGGGCCACACGCTGTCTGGGAAGGGATTGCGGCCTGATGCTTCTCATGTCTCTGCAGTGGCAGATGCTCCACCCCCGGCTGACGTGGTCAGTCTTCGTTCATTTCTGGGGCTTACATCATGGTATTCTAAGTTCATACCAAACTTTGCTACAGTGGTGGAGCCACTGCGCATGATTTTACGAGGCTCTGTTCCATTCATGTGGTCACCTGAGGCTCAGGAGAGCTTTGAGACTGTAAAGAGACTGATTGTGAATAGTGCTGCACTCACACTTTTCAATCCAGAACTAACCACTATCGTGACCACAGACGCCTCAGACTATGGAATTGGAGGGGTTCTTACCCAGCTGCATGCAGACAAAACAGAGAAAACCGTGGCATTTGCCTCACGCACTCTTACAGCAGCAGAAAGGAAGTACTCCACGGTAGAAAAAGAAGCGCTAGCATGTGTTTGGGCCACAGAGAGATGGAGGACCTACCTGTGGGGACGACACTTCATACTGCGGACAGATCACAGCCCACTAACCACTCTTTTGACATCTAAGGGTCAAGGCAGAGCAGGTATGCGCATAGCCAGATGGTCAGCTAGGCTGATGACATTTACGTATGACATTCAGTATAAGCCAGGGTGTGAGAATGTGACTGCAGACTGTTTATCTCGCTTACCACTGCCTAGTACTGAACCTAGTCTGGAACATGATGTTGAAGTTGTAGCACTCACTTCTACGCTCACTACAATAACCTGCTCCGAGTTCAAAGCAGCATGCGATTCGTGTCCTGTGCAAGCCGAGCTGCGCAGACTACTTACTTCAAAATGGCCAAAGTGTGCAAAAGTACTGGATCGTGCATTACGGCCATATTTTCAAATACGCCATGAACTTTCACTCCAGGATGGTTGTGTGGTACGTGGGACCAGCCGCCTCATAGTCCCAGAATGTCTCCAGCCCAAGTTGATCGCGCTTGCACACGACACACATCAGGGCATCGTGAGGACGAAAAGGAGGCTGAGAGAACTCTACTGGTGGCCTGGCATGGACGCTCAAGTGGAAACAACAGTCAAATCTTGTGTCACGTGTCAGTTACATGACAAATCGGCTGTTACATACATAACACCACTCCAACCTGTGCCATATCCTACTGACGCCTGGGAAAAAGTGGCCATAGACATTATGGGTCCTTTTGATGCAGCACCCGTGGACTGTCGCTTTGTAGTCACTCTGGTGGACTATTACAGTAAGTGGCCTGAAATGGCATTTGTCTCACATCCTACCACCCAGTCCGTGATTCAGTTCTTGTCTACAGTGTTTAGTAGAGAGGGGAATCCAAAAGAGCTGATTTCTGACCATGGAGTACAATTCACTTCATACGCCTTCAAGCTGTTCTTGCAAAACAGAGGAATCACACACAGGACTTCATCTGTGTACTACCCAAGAGCAAACGGAGAAGTCGAACGTTTCAATCGCAGCTTAAAGGATAGCTTACAGACTGCATCACTGGAAGGAAGAGGGTGGAAGGAGTTTACTAAAGACTTTCTGCAGGCATACCGTTCAACGCCGCATGCCACTACACACTGCACGCCAGCTGAGCTCTTGCATGGTAGACCCATGTTAACCAAACTTAACGTTTCGGGTCTTCACTTACCACCTGCAGGTAAACCGCTCTCATCTCAACAGCTTGCTTCACATGTGAGGGAGAAACAGTCAAAAAGCAAACAGTACAGTGACAGAAAACGCAGTGCAAAGCATGTCTCATTTCAGTGTGGATCCTATGTCCGTGTAAAGAGGCCAGGAATTGTGCCAAAGACTCAGTCTAAATTTGGAAGACCCCTACAGGTTGTGGGTAAGAGAGGACTGTACACATACAAGCTGTCAGATGGGCGATGCTGGAATGCATCTCACCTGGCACCTGCACTCGCTCCAAGCAGAACAGAGGAGTCCAGTGATTTGCCATTGTTTGACGCGGGGAACACTGAACCGATAGGTGGTGAACAACCAGCTGTAGTTGCACGGCCGGTTCGGAGTAGGTGTGCGCCTGCATGGACCCGGGATTATGTGATGTAAAATGTGATTTAATGCATCAATAATACATAAATTGTGTCTCTGCAGTTTAAGGAAAAATAACAACTGTTCTGTGAATATTTTGTGAGGGTCATAGTGAAGGTTTTGATTCCAAGCCTTACGGTTGGGAGTACTATTATAAAAAGGCTAAAAAGTAAAATGTTAAAATGTTATCGTTACTGTTACTAGTAACAAGACAAAGTTGCTATGGTATGTTTAGTCTTAAGAGAAAGGGATATGTGGTGTTCTAGAGTAAGCCACTAGAGGGAGCTCTTGTAAGAGAGCATAAGGAATGTAAAGACAAGTGAAGTAGTGATACCATGACATGTGAGAAATAAAAGAATACACTGAGTTCAGTCACGGAGTTTGTTACGGTTTATTTTCGAGGCACTCAACATAAGTCTTTAATTTATCTTTTAATTAATTAAATTAAAGTTAAAGCTTAATTTAGCTTTAACTAGCCACCAAGACTCAATTAAAAATAGATTAACACTAGTGTAAACACTCATTTTACTTTTATATTGTACTGTTTTTGTACTATAGAGCAAAACAACATACTAGTGTCGTACATGTACATTTATTTAGCATATTTCAACATGTTTCTGTTCAACTAGTAAAATGTGTACAAGTTTATGTCACAATTATGCAACAAATTAACTAATGTATGTGTGAATAAATGACTTGCCCCCGCTGGATCACCTCAAGGAAAAGCAGATGAATGATGAAGTTTGATGTTTTGTTTTGAGGTGATGGCTTACAGGTTAGCATTTGAGAATAGGCGATTAGCATGTGAATCACTTGTGCTGTGCGTAGATGTGGTCACATTACAGATAATTAACAGACATGACAAACTGTTGGTTTCGTATGGATTACCGAAACAGAATATTTGTCTTGTTATGAAAACAGAAAGTAGACAATTAAGTTACAAATGATGTATAACATTTATTAGTATGACTCAAAATTAGATTCTTTTTTGCACTTATAAGAAAAATGTAAAATCGTCACCCTGGGGCGACTACTGACAGAGGGGGTTAAAATTTTACTTTTTATGTCACCAGTCATATCATGTACAGTACAAATGCCAAAAGTGCCTTAGGATTTTTATTTAGATTAGATTAAATTTGACCAAATTAGGCCTCAAGTTCCTTGTTTTGATCTCTCACTATTACAGATTATGACGCTTGCAATAACTACAACATACTCGATAACTACTGGAGAAGCCCGCCCATTTTATGGTATACTGATGCAAATAGACATGATGACACTCTTGTAGAATGGGATGGCTGGTATCGACTCTTCATTAATGGATCAAGTGCTCAGATGCCTGAGTGGTGTGTGACTTACATGTCATGTGGAGGTTATAGTTCTCTGTGGCTTGGTGGCTCTCATCCTCGGCTAGAAGATGGAGTTGTTACTCGTGAAATCTACGGCTCCCGTGATGATCAGTGCAGTCGCTACAGATCCAACCCAATCCAAGTCAAAGCTTGTCCTGGAAATTATTATGTCTACAAATTTACCAGGCCGGCTCTTTCAATCCCAGCTCCTGTATATTGTGCAGGTACATTCATTCATTTTTATATTTGTCATGATTATAATGAATTGTATTGTAGATTTCATATGATAACTATCTGCGGAGACTTGTTAAAGTGTCTTCTACTTGAATGCATTCACTCTTCAGTATATAATACTTTCTTTCTAATTTTTCACAACAGAACTTTTCATCACCCCAAGTGTCGACCCCTGCCACAACTATACCCTTCTGAATGATCCTTGGAGGGCCACTGACCATTATAACTTAGGCATGTGTGATTATAATGTGGACTGGAAGGGCTGGTACAGGCTGTTCTACAATGGTCTAAATGCTCAGATGCCAGAATCATGTGTTAATCAAAGCATGTGTGGCACTTATCACCCACTGTGGCTCAACGGATCTCACCCACAGCTGGAAGATGGAGTGGTCACCCGTCAGGTCTGTGTCTCCTCATGGAATGGCTGCTGTGCTTACAAATCGCATGCTATAAGAGTCAAATCCTGTCCAGGAAATTACTATGTTTATGAGTTTGTCAAGCCAATATTTTGTGGAGCTTACTGTTTAGGTAGGAGAGCTTTTACTCATATCATTTCAGTCATTTATTTTGAAAATTATTCCTGTTGATATAAAATGTTCCTAATTACAGAATCCACAAGTCCGTCCATTCCCCCAGTGTCTACAACAACAGAAAAAGTCGTACCCACAGAATCTATTACTTCACCAATCCCAACCGCTGGTAAAGTATTGTCTTAACTCCTGTATAAAACCTCACCATTACACAAGAGTGTAGAAAAAGTAATTGCAAAACTTAGTTAACGGCATAAAAGGTAAAATACTTTCATTGCAGGTTTGGCTCAAAGAAAGTACAAAGCTTATTTTAAACTTTCCTAGCTTTGCTTTGGAGTCTCCTAAAATAGCATGCATCCAAGATAAAAAAGACTTTAATTTTCTCATAATATACATTGCACATCACCTCATTTCTCAAAGAGTCTCAAAACAGTTTGTTCAAAGATTTAGTCCCTCTAAAACCAACCTTTCCGAAACCCTTCTCTGCTGTAATTGGTAAGATGGTCCAGTCTCTTGTAATTGGTCTATCGCTAGTAGTTGGAAACGAAACAGCCATTACCATATCTGATTTTGAGCTTTGGAGGCTTCCTCAGAGCTTGATGTACAGTGATATGAACAGAAACAATGGAGTTGTTTTGAGAAACAATGGAGCAGTGCGAGTCCTCACCCGTTTGAAGTGCAGCAAAGTCGAACATGTTGACAATACAAACCAAACGCTTTCAGTCTCAGCTACAACTACAGTGTTTAAAGGTGGGGCAAAAAAGATGTTCACGGACAGCCAATAAAATACCACAGACGTAGAGGAAGCTGCTCCAGAGTCCACTCTAATGATTGATCCATCCCCTGACCACAGTCCAGTAATGGCTCCAGTCCCTGACCAGATTCCAGTGATGGCTCCGGCCCCAGACCAAAGTCCAGAGGTGGCTCGAGCCCCTGACAAGAGTCCAGTGATGGCTCCAGCCCCTCAGTTCAGTCCTGAGGCCACTCACATCCCAGTGCTCAGCCCAGTGCCCACTATCATTCCAGACCCTGTTCCAGTGAGTAAAATTCTATTCCAGAGTCCACTCTTGTCCCTGAAACCGTTCCAGCCGACGAGCCCACTTCACAACCCCATAGCTCCCCCCCAATCATTTTTTTAGTGTGGTAGGGGCATATGTCCCTGGCCATAATGAGCGATCCTGGCTTCCTTGGCAAGGGATCCTTCCTTGGGCCCCTGAACAGTCTGCACCTCCTTGGCCCTCTAAACTTGCCCATGTCACCTTGGCTGCCTGAACAGCTGGTGTTTCCTTGTCCCACTGAACTACCTGCACCTCCCAGGCTACCAGCATCACTGGTGCTGCCCTGGATGACTCCTATTCTGCTGGATCCCAGTCTCCTATCTGTCATCACAATCTGACTTGTAACTTCTGCATTCCATGTCCCATCGTCCTCCCTGGCTCTAACCGGCACACACTTCACAATCACCTGCACCTGTCAGCAATCACCCTTTGTCAATAGCACAACTTCTCGTTTGTCCTCATTGTCTAGTCTCCTTAATGCATTTATATGTTCACATAAAATAAGATTTTTTATTTTTGGTGAAGTCCTACTTTTAATCATTAACTCAATGCCACATTAACACGACTCAGTCTGTCTTAGTGTTGTATTTCATCTATCTGTTCTTTTCCTCTTAGATGTGAGAGATCTTTGTTCTGAGCTCAGCTGCTCTGAGGATGAATGGTGTGGGATGAAAAATGGCGTTTATGGCTGTTTATGTAAAAAGAACAGACCACAACCACATTCTGACTCTTTTGGTTGGTATCATTCCACAAAACATTCCCCCCCCCCCCCCCCCCAGTCATTAATTACCTTTGTTTTCTCTCTCTCCCTCAGATTTCTCCGAAACCTGTGAAAGCAGCTCTGGCTCCATGTCTGTGTCTCGCTGTCAGCTCTTTGAGGCTGGTTTTCCAGCTGATGTCTTACACCTCAATGATCCGCGCTGCAAAGGAACGGTCCGGAATGGCAGAGTGGAATTCAATTTTAATAATGATGAACACATTTGTGGTACAAATCTTGTGGTAGGTTTAACCATGTATAATCTATTCAAATACACCATCCTCAGACTTGAAGTCCTGCACGGGTCAGATTTAGTAAATCCACACCAGCCCATTCCCAACCCAAAGAAACCGCATGAAGTGTGCACCATAACTGAGGCGTGTACACAACACACACAAGCTTTCGCGTTAAACAGACTGGAGACCCAAAACAGACTTAATGTTGCCGCTAGCTTTAGATAGAAAACATTTTTTGTGTGAAAATGATTTGTTGAAAAGCAAAGAACAGCAGCCCTTTCAACAGAAACAGCCAGAGAGGGAGAGAGCTTGTGCATGTATGTGTGTGTGTGTGTGTGTGTGTGTGTGTGTGTGTAAAAAAAGGCGCTGTATGGTTGCAGCAACTGAGCTATAGCATAATAATTAGTGATGGGAAGTTTGGTTCTTTTCCGCGAAACGGTTCTTTCGGACAGTTCGTTTGAATGATCCGGTTAAATAAAACGGATCACCGTTCTTTTACGTCTTTACGTAATGACGTCATTTCTATCATCACGGCGGATAAAAATACATTCAAACACAAAGTATTTGTAATCAAAACTTAGTATAGTAATAGTTATTATTGACATCATCATCTTGGATACATTGTTTCATTTATGTTTTGCAAAAGCACTCAATACAGCCACTGTCATGCAAACATTGATGTTTTACACGGATTAAATAAACTCCTCAGCGCTGATTTGAGACGCAAACCGTTTAGAATGATTCAGTTCGATATGGTGAACTGGTTCGACCGGTTCACTATAAAGATCCGGTTACAAAGAATCACTAAATCGGACATCACTAATAATAATACTCATAGATCTAGCCTATGTGACATAGTTGTGCATGATTTGGCAATAGGGGACAGTGATATGCTGGTGAAAATCGAGCTGACTCCCTTATTTTTTGATTTTGTATGTTTAAAAAATATTGTGAGATCGGGAGGTGCGAGAAATATGCTGGGCTCGTCTTGTTTTTCAGCTCACATGCTGCGAGCCACAACCATACGAACATCCACAATGTCCACGCGAGAGAAAAACGTCGTCTGCAAGCTCCTATGACAGAAAAAATCACACTGTGTAGCGTTACGCCCTGCACCCGGCTTTAACATTTAATGTGGATGTCGAGTGTGACTTAAGCCAGATGGTCTGAACTTATTATTAGTTTCTGTTATTGGTATCAATACTCCTAGATGACCAATACCAGCTTTGGGATTGCCTGATACATGATAATTATCTGCAAAGTATTGTAATCTGAGCACAGTGTTAGCCTATAATGTTATGAGCCAACTCTCTCACCTGCTCTGTTTTCCACTGTTTCTCCTCACACAATAATTCAATTCAATCTCTAATCGTTGTTCTGTCTAATCCTGGTCTGTCTATTATTGTGTGTCATAATTGTATGGCTGTGGTCTGCCATAGGAGTATTAATAAACATTTATAATTTCCTCAGCGTCCAAACCGTCATTGCGATCCATTGTTTTCCTATTGTTGAAATTCACTGTACTTTCTCTCGTTATGTCACTTCCGGTTTGCACATTTTTAGATGCGGAAGTAAAATTTCTCACAAAAACGACTCAAAAAGCCTTATTAGCATATTTACTAGTATATTTTAAAGAAAATCTAAGTCCTACATTATTTTTCTATACACTGTCTCACTGGAGTCTCTAACCTGCAATATGCTCTTTAAGCCCGCCCACCAACTCTATACACGATGTGATTGGCCTGACCAGAGGTTGGGTTTTCCAGCTCACAATCCAACGGAGAGCTGCAAGACTAGACAAATTAGATTTGCTGCCACTAGGGTGCGTCTAGATTTCTAGGCTAAAAAACATAAAAATGTTAATAAATGATAATTTAGGTAACTATAATCGTGATATGAAATTTTCATACTGTTCCATCCCTAATACACACACACACACACCCACATTATATATATATACCTTGAATTAAATTTAGGCTAAATTACTAAATGTTATATTTGTTGTCCACAGGCTAATGGCACCCACTTCATCTATGATAACTTTAATCTGCGGACACCAAGGTCAGAGAAAAGCATGAAGCTTTCTGTCAGCTGTGTTTATCCTCAAACACAAACATTTTTCATGAATGTGGAAAACAACCCATTGGAGAGGTGTGAGTCAAATATACTTCAGCCTATATATATATGTGTGTGTGTGTGTGTGTGTGTGTGTGTGGGTGTCCTCATCGAAAATTTAAGCTTCAAGAAAGATGCAAGCATGAACTGTTTTACAAGTCCTTGGAATTGTTCCCTAGCTTTGTCTAATGAGCTTGAGAATCAGAGCCATAACCAAATGATTCTGAGTGGTTTTGAGAACCAGATTCCTTGAAAAGATCTGACTCAAAAGAACAACTTGCTTACAATTCACATTCACACATCACTATATCTCTGATCAACTCTTATGGAACTACCAAAGAGAGCTAGTGCATATGATATTGGGTATATTCCCTAAACAAAACATGACTTTAGAACATTTGTCAAGAGTCAAGTCACCAGTATTTAAATAGCGCTATAAACAATTACAGATTGTTTCAAAGCAGCTTTAGCAAAAAATATGCATTTTGGCTGATGTTCAGATAAAATAAGTTCAGTGTTGATTCAGTTCAATTCTAAAGAGTGTTAATTATTAATCTATAAAGCAGTTCTATAAAAAAAAAATATTTCATCATCCACCTCAGTTCAGTTCTCATCAGCATCAACAGCATCAGTACAGATCAGTAAGTGAAGGTTCTAACGTCATTTAGGGAGATGCACCCCCCCCCCCCCCCAAAAAAAAAAAAATCTCATAAAAGCAAATCTCTGCCCTTATCCACTTCTGTTTCTCTTCCTGCCTGGCATTCTGAATGCAAACATTTAACATTACAGCACGCTAATTCAGAGGCTGCCACAAGCACTTTCTGCTCGGCCAACAACAGTGAAAAGAATAGCTTCACTGCTTCCCCAACTTTCATGAGCTGTGGTTAATGTGTATTAACTATATAGTTAACCATATGTAGTTAACTCCACTACCCAGGCTAGAAACAACTATTCCAATTTTCTTTACTGTACTTCCTTTCAGCCGTGGCTCCGCTGTATGAGCTACACCAAAATATTCATCCAAACATGGACCTCTACATACACTGAATTATTAATAAATTATAAATGTGTTCGGCATTCTGCAGCAGGCACGTTTCTCACAGTTACTGCTCTTGGTTACTGAAGCACTGAGACTGGCAAAAGCAGCTTTCAAATCCTCATTACTCATCTTGCTGGACCTGTCTGCTGCTTTTGACACAGTTTACCAACAGATCCTTCTGTCAACTCTAAAGATGGGCATCTCGGGAACTGCTCTTCAGTTGTTCAAGTCTTACCTCTCAGGTAGTTCCTGTCACATTACAACTAAAGAAAACTGAGGTGAAGACTCATGTGTGCAAGAAATGTGATGTATTATTACAAAGAATAAAACATAAAAACAAAACAAAACTCACGAGGGGTTGTACAACGATCCGACAAAGACTGACAAACACAAGGAGCTTATAAAAGGGGACAAATCAGGCAGGGAATGAGGGAACACAGGTGGGGCAAATGAAACCAGTAATGAGATAACAAGGGGGAGGGATCAGACAATGATAGAAGCACATGGACACACTAACAAAACCCACATGCGCACACAAGACAGGACAGGCATGTGACATTACCTCCTCCTTAAGGAGCGGCTACCAGATGCTCCACTAGGGATGGGAGGGACAGACCAGGGAGACACGGGAGGAACAGACCAGGGAGGCACGGGAGGGCCGGGCCAGACCAGGGAGGCACGGGAGGCACGGGAGGGCCGGGCCAGATCAGGGAGGCACGGGAGGCACGGGAGGGCCGGGCCAGATCAGGGAGGCACGGGAGGGCCGGGCCAGACCAGGGAGACACGGGAGGGCCGGACCAGGGAGACACGGGAGGGCCGGACCAGGGAGACACGGGAGGGCCGGACCAGGGAGGCACGGGAGGGCCAGACCAGGGAGGCACGGGAGGGCCAGACCAGGGAGGCACGGGAGGGCCAGACCAGGGAGGCACGGGAGGGCCAGACCAGGGAGACACGGGAGTAAAAAACCAGGAAGGCACGGGAGGGACAGACCATGGAGGCACGGGAGGGAAAGACCAGGGAGGCACGGGAGGGACAGACCAGAGAGGGCCAGGAGGGACGGACCAGGGCGGGACAGACAAGGGAGGGGTAAACAAGGGAGGGGTAAACAAGAGAGGAACAGACAAGGAAGAGGTAAACAAGAGAGGAACAGACAAGAGAGGGGTAAATAAGGGAGGAACAGACAAGGGAGGGGTAAACAAGGGAGGGGTAAACAAGAGAGGAACAGACAAGGGAGGGGTAAGCAAGGGAGGAACAAGGAAAACAAAAAGTTCAGGAGGCCATGGTGGTCCACAAAGTTCAGAGAGACGTGGTCAGTGCAGGATGCCAGGGAGGCACGGTCAGTGCAGGATGCCTGGGAGGCACTGTGAGAGCAGGATGCCTGGGAGGCATTTCCCAGCAACATCTACCGGCACAGAGTCCACCGGAACTGGGACCACCGGAATACGATCCACCAGAGCTAGATCCACCGGACTTCGATCCACCGGACTTCGATCCACCGGAATTCGATCCACCGGAAGTAGATCCACCAGAACAGGGACCACCGGAACTGAGATGCCCGGAATGGTCATTTTGCAAGCACAATCTTGCAAAGACTGAACTACTTGTGGTCTCAACCAACCCAGCACTTCATCAAAATTTCTCCATTCAGCTAAGTTCAACCATAACTCCGTCCAGGACAGCCAAGAACTTTGGAGTTGTAATTGATGACCAGTTAAACTTCATTGACCACATTACTGCACCAGCCCAGTCCTGCAGATTTGCCTTTGTATTAGCAAAATAATTTAACTCTGTCGCTTCACTGAATAAGAGACAAACATTAGCCAATTATAATTATAAAGGTTTATTTCTTGCAAGAAAGAGCCACAGTCAACGCAGTCATCAATGCCTGCATCGAGTGTGAACCGAAGACACAACAGAAGTCACAATCTCTTATACCCCCATTGTCAAAACAATTCCTCTCAGTAGTTTTCCACACATAAGAGTGTTAAACACAGCACAGAAGTGTTCTGCATAGCAGAGACACATATTAGCTCCTGTATGAATGCAAGCACACTCTTAATAATCAATTTTCTTCATCAGCAAATATAATTTTCCCATAACACCTTATACAACATTAAGAAGATTAGACCCTTCCTATTAGAACAGCCGGCACAAATCTTGTTCTCTCCAGACTGGACTATTGTAATGCTCTTCCAGCTGGCCTTCCAGCATGCACTATCAAACCTTTGCAGCTGATCCAGAATGCAGCGATGAGAGTGGTCTTTAACGAGCCAAAGAGAGTGCACGTCAAGCCTCTCTTCATCAGTTTGCACTGGCTGCTCAAATCAAATTCAAGGCACCGTTGCTCGCCTACAAAGCAACCACCAGCTCTGCACCAGTATACCGAAGCTTGCTTGTTCAGACTTACACATCCTCCAGAAGCTTACATTCTGCATGTGAACGGCACCTTGTGGTGTCATCCCAAAGAGGCATGAAATCACTCTCACTGACCTTTTCCTGGATTGTTCCCACCTGGTGGAACAACCTACCCATCTCAATTTGAGCAGCCAAGTTGGTAGCCATTTTCAAAAAACATAAGACACATCTTTTCCAGGTGCACCTGACCAATAAAGACTAGCACTAAACCATCCAATTAAATTTTCTTTTTGTTTATAAAAATAAATAAATAGCTTGAGTACTGTGCTCGATTAACTGAGACTTCTTACAGCACTTGCATGCTGTTGCCCCTTTTTGTTTAGTTGCTTCTATTGCTCTCCTCTTTTGTAAGTCACTTTGGATAAGCGTCTGCTAAATTATTAAATGTAAATGCATGTTTTATTATAGCTCTACAAGTCACCTATAAAATTCCATTGTAAATCTGGGGTGAAAAATGGAACTGCAGCGCATTCTCATAGAGAGATATTGGGGCAGATTTCTAGCTGACCTGCTGTCACAGGTGTGTGGTGCAGAGATGAGGAGGCCCAGGACTTCCAAACAGATGGAAGGCTTAATTCAAATAAAGGCTTAACACACCACTAACATAACGTGAGACCGGACAACAAGTAACTGAACAAGGAGGAACTTAAATGCAAACACTGATGACAGACATAACAAGGGGCACAGGTGACACAGATGATGATTAACTAAACATAGCTGAACAGAACTAAACTAACGAGGGTGACCATGGAAACAAATAAGTAGTGGGAAACTAGACAAAGGAACGTGACAAATGAAGGTAAAACACAACCAAATCAGACTGGACATGTGACACCTGCATATTTTCACGTAGTGTTACCTCAGGGAAAATATATCTTGTTGTCATGTAAGGGCCCTGTTCATGTTGGACAGACATTTTAATGGCAATTTGTGTCTGTTAAGAGGCACAAAGACACCCTTTACGTTTATGCCCATAACTGCCATTTTAGCTGAGTGGGGGCTCTGGACATTAACTGTAATAGCTCTGTGTTGCAAGTGCCAATCCGGTTCATTTTTTTTTCTATAGAGTGTACTCACAAAGGTATAATGATCAAGATTAGATCAAGAGTTGTCCTTTAATGTCATGGATGTTGTGGCGGGGCTTACTCCAGCCATGTACTCAAACCTCCTGCAGGAGTACATTTAGAAAGTCATTGCTGCAGCATCCTATTCAAACTTCTACAAGCTCCAAATTGTTCACACAACTGTAACAAATGCAGGCACATGCTTTCAAAAAGCAGCTCCTGTCGGACTTCTTTAAACAATAATACTGCCTCAGCAGAAACCCGCTCTTAGCTCCACATACAGTAGGGAGAAGTGTTCCAGGCCAGTTCCTGCAGGAGGCCGTCAAATATCACCGCTGCAGCAGTGTTCATACATGACTCCAGGTTGATAAACAGTTTCCTCGTGTTCCGGCGTATATTTTTTAAACTATTGTTCACTCCTTTTGGGGTCCAAAATTTATTAAGCTATTTTTGGGGGGTATATCAGATCTCAAGTTGGAACCCCTCATCAGCAAGCCAAATAAGTTTAACCTAATATCTTAAAATTCTATGGGAAAACAAATGTGTTAAGTTTAGTTCCTAAACATAATTTAAGGAGGAGCAAGCCTATCTAATCTTCCAATCAACAGCCAATAGCCAGAGTATATAAGCAGCTACTTACCTCTCCTCAGTCTCAGCTCTGGTCAGCGAATGAACACGGTGTTATTATGATTCAGACACCGTCAAAAGTCAGAATTCAGATTGGCATGAGTAGCATTCAAATAATTATCCAGCTTCTTTTGCTTGAAGATCAATTTAATGTATTATTATTATTATTATTATTATTGTTATTAAATAGGAAAAGGATATATACTGATTTGAATATTCTAAGTGTTATTAACTGGCTAGATTTGAGATCGTCATAGATGTGAAGGACTATAATGTGTTAAGAAAAAAAACATGAGTATTGACTATTTTAATTACACTTTTATGTTGTTATTGCATCATTTTTGAACCTTGAAAATTTCCCCTTTTGTGTTTTATGAAGTAAAAAAGAGTCATAGTTCAGAATTTCGTAGTTTAGAATGACATGTAGAGGAGTAAATGATGGCAGAAATAAAAATATTGGGTTAACTAATCATATAAGCATAAAAACAACTTTTTTTTCCAATTTCATCAGCATTGTGCACAGGACTCTTCCCGCTGGTGAAGACAGATATCGGGTCCGGATGATTCCATATCAGGATGAGGAGTTTATCCGGCCCTTCACTGGTAGAGTGGATGCAGAGCTCGACCAGGAGATGCATGTGGAAGTTCGTGTTGAGGGGGTCGACAGCCGCCAGTTTGCCCTGGTGATGGACACGTGTTGGGCTACACCTGAGAATGATCCTGATTACAGCCTCCGCTGGGACCTCATCCGTTCAGAGTAAAGCTCTGCTTTTTTTAGGATTGCCTGAGATACTTTATGTCTGTGTTTCAAGATTAAAGCACAGTATTCAATTTTTGTCAAAATATCATTATTGATATTCTCAGGTGTCCCAATCCAGATGACGACATAGTGAATCTTATGCAGAACGGCGTCTCCACATCCAGCCGTTTCTCTTTTGGGATGAAAATTGACACTGCAAAATCCACTAAGCTTTACCTGCACTGTGTTGTTCACCTTTGCCTTGTGTCAAGCAATCGCTGCTCAACGGTGAGTTTACAAAACCTTTCATAATGATAATGTAATTGACCAGTTGGTAACACTTTATAATAACCTTCAGTTGTAAGTCATTTTTAAGTGGTTTGCTAATTATGAACTAATCATTTACAAAACATTCATAATTATCAAGTGATATGCTAATATTTTATGTATATTTTGTAAATTCTGTTACAAGTAATTTACAAGTAATTAGTAAATAATTAACTAATCTTTTATGAACGCATAGTCATGTTTCGTATCACTTATATGAGTGATGTTTTAATTATTTTATGTATTTTTGTAGATTCAGTTATAAGCAATTTACAATTGATTAGTTAACGATGAACTAATAATTTACAAAACATGACTATGCATTTCATAAATGTTAATAAATTGTTAAATTTGAACTGTGTGACGAATCTGACGATGATTGACAGGGCAGTTAAACGGTGACGGGATGCACGTAACTAAGCGACAGAGTCCGTTAAAGATGGCAAAGTATTTTAACATGCAGGCTTTTCTGCTACACAACTTAAAAGTATATACCTTGTCTTCACAAAAAGAGTACATACTTTTAGGACGTAGTATAAGTAGGCGAATTGGGATGCAGCATAGGTCACAGGGGCTGAACTCAAAACACAACTGTACACAAGAGACAGGGCATACATGTAACATTACGCCCCCTACGAGTAGGCACGTCCTTGTGCCGTAACAGTTACATCAGAGGAGGGTGGGAGGGGGCTCTGGAGGAGGGCGTGGAAAAAAAGGGGAGACAGAAGGTGTGTTCAACATCGGCTGCGGCTGGATGCATGTTATCGCCGAGAGTAGCCGAGTACAGGCGGGGAGGAGCTGCAAACGGAAACATGAAGTCGGACACTTTCTACCTCCCGCAGTGATGCTTGCACTGCGTTTGCAAACTTTATCACAGCTGAAGTTATATAAATGCAATATTTCTCAAATACACAGATGTTTCAAATGACATTTTCATTCAATACTTAATGTACTGCTTAATAAAGCGTCTTTTTGGACGAGATTAAAGTTCAACATATAAACCTACACTATCAATGAAGTGTTGTCAACGGTTTTTATCAGTTTTAGCTTGATAAACATGACAATATAACATCGCGACTACATGAAAAGAGGTTTAACTTTTATAAGTAAATGATTTGTGAGCATTAGTGCTGCATCAGCCGGCTGCTCTCGAATCGCTCTCGCTGTACTTTTTTGACATACGTCACAGTCACGTGCCATCTGCGCTGTCTCAAGTCAGACAAAATTTCTAACCCACATGCACTGCTTCAAGTCTGCCGCCGATCGGTCTGCGCATCGCTGGGTGAAGTCGAACAAGCCTAAAGAGTCCAAAACAAAGAAAACCAGTCCAACCGAAAAGGGAAGTCCATGGGGGCGTGGAAGGAGGGAGGAGCCAGTGGGGAGCCTGGAGCAAGAGCCAGATGGTCCAGAGACCAGCCACGATGAGGCCCCAGGGCGGAGTCGGAGGAGGAAGGAACCATGGGGTCGACGACATGGTAGGAGACACCCTGGGACGACCGACAAGGAAACAGCCACTGATGGAGACCTTGGAGGAGCAGCTGGGTCAATTAGCCCACACGAAACCGGAGGCCCAGGAGACCGAGGTGGAGCCATGGCGACGAGCGTCCGAGGTGGAGCCAGACAACCGCAGGACAGAGGCTGAGCCGGTGGGACCAAGGATGAAGGCGGACGAAGCCCAAGGTGGAGGAAGGACGACGACTGACCAAGGCGGCGCCGGAGAGACGAGGAAGCCCGGAGAAGCCGTTTGCCCGAGGGTGTCCGGTGGAACCGAGGGAGGGAGGAGCCAGGGCATAGCCGATGTTTCGACGGGCCGTGGTGGAGTGTAGGGGGAAGAGACCAGCAGTGATGACAGGAGATCCTCTGGGCGAGACGCCACTGCTGGACAGACATCTTGAGGCGTATCAACACTGCTTGTGGGAGGAGCAGAGGGGATGATGGACAGCAGTGTGGTCGAGGCAGAAGGGCTGGTAGACAGTGACGGAGGAAGAGGGAGGGTGGGTGGAAACTCTGAGGGCACAGGAGAACCGTGGAACACTGAAAAAGGAGTTACTGGTGAGACAGGGGTTGTGGGAGAGTACAGTCAATAAAGTCCGCCTCGAAGATGTTACGCAGTTCCTCGAGATGGCCGCCAGAGGTCCTCATCACATCCACTGCGGCGGGCTGATGGGTGGGGCTCCTGTCCCAACCCTCAAGCTACACGAGGACTCCCTCCACGACTTGTAACGGAATTTACAAAACACAAAATGTTAGCATATCACTTGAAAATCATTTATGAATGATTTGTAAAAGATTAGTTCATCATTAATAAACCACTTATAGATGACTTACAACTGAATGTTATTATAAAATGTTTTTGCTGCTCTCTGTAAACTCTCCTTAGTTCCATGTTAGTTCAGTGATATTTAACAGGGATTCACACAGCTGGATGTTGCTCTTTCCTCCATCAGGACTGTGCCTCTGGACACCAGCGGAGAGAGGGCAGGTCTCTGGACTTCCATGACAGTGCTTCCATATCCATGGGTCCTCTGGTGTGGTCTGGAGGGAACACAGGTGAACATTTCATTCATTTTAATCATTTGTAATAAAGGTTTCTGATGATTTCTGATTCCATTGCATTATATTCCCTGTTCACAGATAAGATGGTCCCAGACGGATATTATGTATCTGAGGCTTCTTGTCTTTGTGCTTCTCTGATGCTGTTCCTTGTTCCTCTGATGAGTGTCCTGGCACACTTTTAGTTTAGTCCCACAAAGCAAAGCGCAACACGCATATTGTCTGAATTATATTTTAATGAATGTGGCACTGATGCCACACTGATTTTGGGTCTTTAATTATTTTCTTATTTATTGGTCTTAATGCATACAAAATGAATTACTTAATCATTTACCTGAATTGTTATATACTAAATCTTATTTTAATCAAGAGAATGTGCTAAAATAACAAAGACAGTCAGATCCATGTCATCCCTGTTTTCCGGTTCCTCTCAATTTAAATATGAATACACTTATGTTGCAGCTCAAGGAAGTATTTCTAAAAGACAAAGACAGGTGATTTGGGCCATGAATAAGGTACAAAATAAGAAGTAAACAGTAATACCTCAGTGAGAGATTACATGAAGACATTAACTTGAAGTCTATTTATATATTTGTATCCATCTCTTAAAGGAGTAATTTGATTAGTCAAGATGTAATGTTTTAGAGTGCCACACACCAGTTAGAGTTAGCATTCAAATTCATTTACAATTAAAACAATATTCCCTAGAAAACATTTTTTTTTTGTTTTATTCATTTTAATTAAAGATTACAAAATAATATGACAGGGACTTGATGATGCATAAGTATAACCCACGCAATAATACAGTTTGATTAGTAGGGAATGTGGCTTTATTTGCTTTAAGTAATAAAGAGAATAAATGTGTGATTTATTTCCGCTAACATTTTTTAAATATATATATGTAATGATGGTACTATAACAAGCATAAGAAGTGTAATTCTGTTGAAAAAGTTTGAAGTTTGGTTTTGAACACTGGGGTGTTGAAGTGTGCACTGTTTTAGCCGGGTCTTTTGTTTTTTGTGGTATCTTTATCCACACATGTAACATTGGTTGATAACATAACTGCAATAAAGTAATAGCCTTGTTTTATATCTTTTATATCTTTTAGTCTTTTACATTTATCTTGAACCGTATCAGTATTTACCATATCATACAGAATTATTCTTTTTTAAAGTGCCATGGGAAGTCAAACTAACTTTACTTAACATTTTCTTATATTTTCTTATATTTCCTTCACAGTTCACCAAGCTCTTAAAGGGACACTCCACTGGTTTTTCATATTATACTATGTTATTCCCTTAACTAAGAAGACGAGTTGATACATACCTCTCTCTTCTCAGTGCGTGCACTTTATCGCTCTGATGTGCGGTGACATTTTGATAGCACTTAGCTTAGCCCACTAAGCCCAGTTCATTGACTATGGTACCAAACAGAGATCAAGATAGAAGTGACCAAACACCTCCACGTTTTCCCTATTTAAATACAATTACACGAATAGCTGAATTACCAAGTATCGTGACACAAAATAAAACATGGCACTTTTCAAAGCGGGTTAAAAAGGATAACTATAATGTAAGGCGGAACAGCACTTTCGACTCTGCGCAAAATTCTCTCCCCCTATTGACGGAAATGAGAGGGTAAGGGGGAGATTTGAGGGAGGATATTTCAGGGTAACTTTTTACTGCAGAATAAACAGATCATCATTATACTGTATGTTGATGCCGAAGGCTGGGCCATCTAGAGTTTCATGCCAAAATAGGTAATTGCACAATCTGCAAACTAGCCTGCTATATCCCAGCTATTGCAGTTTACTTTAGGGTTTAAGTTTGTGGTGTTAATCATATTCAAAAAACATTTGATATGCATTTCTGCATTCCAATTATTACTAGTTTTACTTGTATTAACATTGTATTCCATTTTACTAGTTTGCACATGCATCTCACAAATCCAGTTTTATTTGAGCACTTCCTGCAACCTTCCAGGTGTATTATGAACTCTAAAGCTTTTAAATGTGACCGTTATTTTAACTAATAATGAATTACCATCATTAAGTTAACAAGAATCTTCCTAGTGATGCTTTAGCCACTCAGTGGCACTCAATAAGGCACTATTTTTGTAAATTTGCTTTTGGAAAAAAAGTCCTAAACAAATAAAACTGACCAGCCACCATTCCATCTAAATTCACATTTATTCAAGTGTAAAAAGTACAAAACGTTTCCTGTTAATTATATTCGGGAAATATATACCATGAAATATAATTGTATATATTGGGGCGGCAGTGGCTCAGTGGATCTTGTAGATTGTCTACAAACCTGTAGGTTGGTGGCTTGATCTCCAGTTCCACCTGACCAAGGTGTCAATCAGCGAGACCCCTAACCCCAGCTGCTCCCGTCGAGCTGGATGGTGCCTTGCATGGCTGACACCGCCATGAGAGAGTGAATGGGTGAATGTGAGGCAAGCGCTTTGGATGGCCATGGGTCTGTTAAAATAATTCATTAGAATTAATAGTTTATTAGAATTCACCCAAAATAGTTTGTATGTGTAACAGGTGTAATATTTATTTAATTTCACTCAAAATCTCTCTGTCAATTATTTTACATTTATATTATTGTTTTGTATTCTGAAAAGTATTCTTTTAATATTTCATTTCATTTATTCTTTTAATATTGGATTATTTTGAATGGGATGTCATGTTTCTATTGTTATATGTCCATTTTTCAGTGATTTGATGTTTTGTTAAATAAGGCGCGTGGCCCCTTTAAGACTCTTGTTCCGGTTCCGCCCGCTCTCCTTCAGTTCGCGGTAAATGCGACTGATAGATGGAAATTAGCACTTGGCTTGTTTACAGCAAGTAACCTGTTGTTGATCAATGAGCATTGTCCCTATCAATTAAAGACAAATTAAATTAATGTGTTAGTGTCTAAGTGGCTAACGTTTTGATTAAATATAAATTAGTCACTGTACATAGCTCAACCTTGGCTCATAACTACCATCACTAAGGGTGCTGGGCAGAAGCGGCCTGCCAGTGGCACCACCCCACTGATGAGGGCAGTGAGAGAGAGGAAAAACTTTACACAGATTATGGCCCCATGTTGCTCCATATTTTGGCACCAATGGGTCCACACTGCCAAAGCTTTCCAATGCACATCCAGGAAAAGGCAAGGGGGCCGGCAAGGCAATTTACACATTGCACCACGACTCAGCCAGCCGGGAAAGCATGGCTGTCAAGTATGAATCTGATTCAGCATGAGCACTCACTATTGTAGTGGGAATCTCAGCATCATCTTCATTTTCAACACAAAACCGCTTTCTCTCCGATGCAGCGATTGACTAGCCTAGAAATCTAGACGCACCCTAGCGGCAGCAAATCTAATCTGCCCGCGAGTGTCGTCTAGCAACTCTCAATACCCTTCTGAGCTGTATTCCCCTAACTCTTGCCGGGCCACGACGGCCGAGTTGCGTTTGCGTGATTCTAGTAAACACAGAAACTGGCGAACGGCGGTCTTTCGAATCAGGAAGACTTGGAGTTAAGCTTTTCTCTGAGAAAAGAACAAAGAACGGCACTGAAGTCATTCTTAAAAAGGGAAGATCAGAGTTTTATCCGACCGGATATGGCGAATGTTTAATCTATCAACAAGCTCTGCTTCACCTTCGTTGCTCTGGTTGGTTGTAGCGCTATCCTATCGCGTGCAGAGGGAGTTTGAAAGACAACCGTTTATCCGCCCCTCGGATTGAGCCGTCAATGGTGAGTTTCCAGACCAAACATCTTGATGTGGGTCTGGCTTGTCAGGCTAGCGATTGACCTCTACTAGAGCCCCAAATCAAACGTTATGTCCCTTTTTTTAAGGACCAGCAATCCAACAGCAAAACAGTCTCGGCATGCTGCGATGCGCTAGAGGAGATGTACTCGGCAGGATGGCCTCACTGTAATCCTCAGATCACCCAGGCTTATCAGCCGAAGTAGTAGCTAGACGGCACACAGTATGCTGAACACTCAAACCCTCACGGGGAAGGTGAGACAACAGCGCGCTGACGTGATCCCGTTCTCCTGAGAGAATATGGATCATCCACGAATGCAATCTCAACATTGTTATGCGAGAGGGCTCTTGGCCGTCAGGACAGGAAACGACCGCCTTCAGAAACGCGCGGGTGGAATGACGTCTTGAAAAAAGAAGCAGTTACACCCGCGCTGCTCTTTTAGAAGAAAACTTGCTCTTTTAAATGTGCTGACGCACCTAAGAACGACCGCGGCAAAATCCAGGAGAGTAGTAGAGCCCTGTGTATGCACTCATCATTGGGATGCGCTCACTGAACCAACAGACCAAACAGTGCTGTGAAAACCGCAGTTTATCACTGTGTTAGTGAGCTCATGGCCGCCGCTGAACGTGCCATCTCTCCCAGCACTCAAAGAAGCCTCTTCACTCGTTCTCTCTCTGCTGAAGCAGGAACAGTCTTCTTCATCAACATTGTGTTCGGCTCCGAAGTGAATGACACTAGTGCTTTGTGATCACTTCCGTTTTATGCCCGCGCTGTGGGGTGGAGCACACCAATAGTTATTGTCCCGTTCTCTATATCTCAAAGCTGATATGAGCTCCCCGAAGTGATCCCAATTCATCGGTGACGTACGACATATGTCGGACATGACCGACTGAAAGGAAACCAGATGTTGTCATTAAACAATTTCAATAAAATTTTATGTCCTAACTAGTTTTGATTCTGTTTTTACTTTGATGTGCTACCTATTGCAATTGTGACGGTCTTGCCTGGGCAGTCGTTCTGCTGAGTGGAGCTGCACAATGAGGAAATCACACGTGAAAATGAAGGATCCAATCAAGAAAGAATAAATCAGTTCCACGGCATATCTTGCTCTTTATTTAAAACTATTTTCTCTTTTAATCCTTATAAACTCATGCTTTGTGATCGTATAGTGGATTGTTTTTGAAAGAGAGAAGTTATAATAAACATTTTCAATGAATTAATCACAAATCAACTCAATGAAAGACAGAACAATTCAATTCCATATAAAGGAAAACATCCCCACTTAGTGGTGAACATGCGCAATACATGAATAAAACAACTCATCCATAAAACACATTTAACAAACATACCTGCACAATGAAGAAATAACACGTGGAAATGAAGGATCCAATCAAGAAAGTTCTACATAAAACACAAGACAATGCACAAATTAGTGCCCATTCCATGCGCTAAATGCCATCACGTATTCCTGCAGATGGTGCAGTCCCCATTTATGCATCATTTAACACTTTAACATTTACACTCCGTTACACAATACACTATCTTCACACGATGGCAAAACTCTCGCACAGATTTTGCTATTGTAACAGCGCTTTCTTCCTTAGTTGGTATAAGCTGCAGTGGGTGGTAATAGACAATAAATGTACAATTTTCTACCTTCTTGCCGATAGTGTTTCTTTAGTAGTCATAAAGTGATTAACCTGTATTTAATTGTAGGAACTCCTTTCCTGGACCTTCATGAACACCTTTACTGATCAGCAGGTTCAGTGTGGTAGAGTTAGGGGTAGGTTTAGTGTGGGCTTTAGGGACAGGAACAAGTAATGTCCCAATAAAGTAGCATCCATTTATGATTATTGCAGATTGCATTATAATTTTATTACAATACAACAAGGTGCAAATATTATCTGCCGCTACTATGTATGAAATAACTACTTTTGTTTTTATTAATTAGAGCAAAGAAAATACTGCTGTAGTACAAATAGCTGCTGCCTTTGTTTAAATACCTTGAAATCAATTTAGACTAAATTGTAAAATGTTTTATTTGTTGTCCACAGGCTAACATTACCCACTTCATCTATGATAACTGTATGCTTGGGACACCGAAGTCAGAAGGTCTCATCAGCAGAGAGAAAATCCTGAAGCTTTCTTTCAGATGTGTTTATCCTCAGACACACACACACTTTACATGAATGTGGAGATCAACTCACTGGAGAGGTGCGAATCTTTAAAACAGAAAAAAACTAATGTACAGTATAAAAATAGTTAGTTTACAAAACCTCTCATAATTCATACATTTGAGCTTTAATATTGTAGTTGTGATATATTTTTTTGTATATTTTGAAAAATATGTCATTTATCAATTATATTAGCCAGTGTCTCAGTCGTTCTGTGTATGGATGGAGTTAAATGCGATGGGTAACTGATTCATAAAGGTTTACAAATCTGCAAATCCTTGATCAAACACTGTGCAAGGTTGGTAGGATGTTGAGATTCAATGTTCAAGGCTGCTAAAATACTTTATTTTATATATGTATTTGTTTTTGCTGCCCTCTGCTGGAGACTCTCCTTTGTCTCATGTTAGTTCAGTGATATTTAACAGGGATTCACACAGCTGGATGTTGCTCTTTCCTCCATCAGGACTGTGCCTCTGGACACCAGCGGAGAGAGGGCAGGTCTCTGGACTTCCATGACAGTGCTTCCATATCCATGGGTCCTCTGGTGTGGTCTGGAGGGAACACAGGTGAACATTTCATTCATTTTAATCATTTGTAATAAAGGTTTCTGATGATTTCTCTCATGAATAAACTACATTTCACTGCATTGCATTTTATTCCCTGTTCACAGATGAGTTTGTCCCAGACCAAGTGAAGGAATCTGAGGCTTCTTGTCCTTGTGCTTCTCTGATGCTGTTCCTTGTTCCTCTGATGAGTGTCCTGACACACTTTTAGTTTAGTCCCACAAGACAATCTTGCAATATTTTACATGTATATTATCTAGAGTCATTCTAATTAATGTGGAACCAATGCCACACTGGATTTTGGTTTCTAAACATTTCTTTATTTCATTTATTGATAATTAATGTGGAATAATAAATTAATAATAATTTAAAGCTGCAGTCCGTAACTTTTTGGAGTTATAAATGAACCAAAATCAATTTTTGAGCAAGTACATAACCACCGTGTGTTCAAAACTGTGTCTTTACCTTAGCTCGATTTACTAAAGTAAGCTTGTAATAGTTTTTAAATTTCAGTGGTGGATTTCCGCAGGAAATTGAAGTATATCTTTGTGTCATTACGTCACATCTACAAATACAGAAAGAGTCCCAGTTAGCAGGCTATTAATGCATGTGAGGATGTTGGAGGTGGAGATTTATAGCCTTTTCTCACAGCACTTGATATAATTCATTTATCAATTTGATGGCAGATCCAGAAAACTGGAGTGTCAAAGGTTGTAAAAATGCAAAAGAGTTTGCTGGCTTTAGGAAAAAGAGACTGTAACCAGGCCCATGTTAAAACAAGGTTAAAAAGGCCTTATGAAAGGCGGCGTGAACTCTGTGTTTTGAAGGGTTTCAAAGCGGATGCAGAGATGCCTTTTTTTCTGCTGGACTAAGATATTTCAATGGTTCAATTATAACAGTAGCACACTTGGTCACTTAATTCATGTAGTTACTCAGTTTTCTTTGCTTTTCTCGTTCTGCTATGTGCATTGTGGTAAATATTTTTGTGCTAGCTGTGAGAGGGAGCAATTCACCTCTACTCCACATTAATCTGTTGGTATAAGACAATTCGAAAGTAGACTGCACAGAAATGGAAACTAAACTATAGGTAGCACTAATACCCATTGAATGTTGTCACGCAAGGCTGATGTTAACATCAACAATTTAAAAACAAAATATAATAAATCAGTGTGATAAGCGATCATTAGATTTAATCATCACGATTTATTGCAATGCTTTTTTCCCTTAGTTGGTCTTGGTCTGAACAAAATTGATAATTCCTCAAATAGCTATTGCTTATTTGGAACAGAGATGGTGACAAAAAGGAAAAACTACGGACTGCAGCTATAATCATTTACATTAAATGTTATATACTACATTCATTCTTTATTACTCGAGGGGATGTGCTGCGACAACAAAGGCCATCAGTTTTATTTTTATAGGTGCTAGTCCCTTGTGGAAGTCAATGGTGCCCCCAAAGCTACAAACTTTCTTCCGAATATCTTCTTTTGTGTTAAACTGAACAAAGAAACTCATACAAGTTTAGAGCATCATGAGAGCGAGTAAATGATGACAGAATTTTCATTTTTGGGTGAACTTTCCCTTCAAAAGTGCACCAATAGGCTACTAAAGTATGGAATTACCTTCGTCTAAATAAAACCGAATTAAATTTTATAAAACTGAACGAAACTTTTTCAGAAACTATCAAAAATATGCCATTACAAAAGAAAAAAAAAACATTGAAAATTAAAAAAATGAACTCAGTTGCACAAATGTAACAGGATATTCAGTATGATTGTTAATTCATTGCCAAAGATTTCGCTTCCGTTTCTCAGTTTTCGTTTGCTCTTTTCACACAAACCTCTCGTGGGGGCGGGCTTAACAGTGATGTACTCTGATTGGATAAAGAGCTTTTGATGGACAGGTGCTCTCTGACCTGCGCATATTGGAATGATATCGCGGTGCTTTGTATTAGTTTGTAAAGATGAGCTCTCAGGAGAGACATGGAGCGGCGGCGGCAGCTTCATTTTCATCATCTTCTTCAACCGCTTGTTCATCAAGGCAACAATAAGTTTGTGTTATAGGTATAGCCGTCTATACCTTTTGAAGTCTGGTTTAAGATGTTTGAGAACTATTTACTCGTCATAAATGCATCAGGAGATGATTTGCCAGTTGCAAGAAAGCAAGCTTTGTTTCTTCATTGCCTAGGAACAGAAGGTCAGAGATTATTCTACACTTAACCTGATCAAGGAGAGACAATGGAGGATGCTATTCAGACTTTAAAAACGCACTTTATTCCTCAACGTAATGTTGCTGAGCGTCATCCATTCAGAAAATGAATTGAAGTATCGGGAAACAATTCTGCAGTATGTTGCTTCTCTTCCGGAGCTAGCAGTCACGTGAGTTTGCATCTAATGATGATGAGATGTTGCGAGATCAATTAGTAGAGAATGTGAACAGTCATCGTATTAGAGAACGTCTGCTATTAGAGACTGATTTGACTCTTAACAAGGCTATCACGATTGCTACGCAAATGGAGGCTGTTGGTGAACAAGCTAAACTTTTTTCAAATTTGAATTCAGAACCTGTTCAAGCAATACAAGTGACTGGTGTGCCTGCTGTTGATCGTTACAAAAGACAATCACCTTTAAAACCTCTGGCTGTGCCTTCAAAGTCGTCTGCTACTCTCTTGACTCGTGCATGTTACCGCTGTGGATCTACCAGGCATCTTGCAAATGATTCCAGATGTCCTGCAGTTTCTGTAAAGTGCAATAATTGTCAAAAGTTGGGACATTTTTCCAGAGTGTGTCGTTCACAGCAAACACGTTCTGTCCATGAGATTGAATTGCCTGAGCTTCAGATTCTTAACATTCATGATTCAGTATCTAATAAGATAAAGTGCATTGCTACTATCATGACTGCATCAGCTTCTGTACCTGTGGAGTTGATTGTGGATTCTGGATCTTCAGTTTCTGAATCTTTGTATGAAAAACACTTCAAGCAAGACTCCTTGCTGCCTCCTCCTGTTAAATTGGTGACGTATTCATGAGATCCAAAACCAGTGCTTGGCTGTCTACCTGTTACTGTTACCAGAGATGATATGAACTGTAATACGTCAATATTCATAGTTGAATGTGGCACAGCTCTTCTTGGAATGGATTTGATAAATGGATTGCATCTTAAGTTTGAAGGTTCTTCTATTCTTCCAGGACATGTTCAGTCGTCAGTCCCTGTAATGCGACTTTCTGCTTCTGTGCCTGTTGGCAAGCTAGGATGTGCAAGAGGCTTTGTGCACAAGGTAAACATTTCTCCAGATGTGAAACCTGTTCGTCAGAAACTCAGAAGGTTACCATTGTCTGTTCGAAATGCTGTCAGTGATGAACTGCAATGTTTTCTTGACCTGGGTGTTATTGTAACGAGTGGATGCTTTGCAGTGGATTTCTCCAATTGTAGTTGTTCAGAAGAATACGGGTAGCATTCGCATGTGTGTAGATCTGCGAGAACCAAACAAAGCTGTTGTTGCGGACTGTTATCCATTGCCCTATATTGAGGAGATGATGTCTACGCTGTGTGGAGCAACAGTCTTTTCTACAATTGACTTTGAGAATGCTTACTTCCAGCTTTCGTTACATGAAGAAAGTCTTGATCTGACCGCATTTATTACCCATGAAGGGTTATTCAGATTTTGTCGAGTACCTTATGGCCTTGCCTCCGCTCCGTCTGCATTTCAGAAAATGCTAGCAACTGTACTGCAAGGGTTGCCAAATGTAGCTAATTATCTGGATTACGTCATTGTCTGGGCACGCACCAAAAGTGAACCTGATCACATGCTCAAAGTTGTTATTCAGCATATACATGATGCAGGCTTACAGTTGAATGATTCAAAGTGTCACTTTAACAAAAGCAGTTTGCGCTTTCTTGGTCATACTGTATCTGCACTACTACACTGAGTATTTGCCCAGATGAGGATCATCTTAGTGCAATGCTTCATGCTCCTGTTCCTAATGATGCACATCAGCTCCGTTCCCTTCTTGGATTGTTGTCATGGTACAATAAATTCATTCCACATTTTGCCACAGTAGTAGAACCGTTGCGTGCTCGTCCAGTTGTCCTTTGCCCAACGAACAAACAGTGAATGATTATGATTATGATTCTGGCAACATTGTAGTTCTTAAAGGTGCACTATGTAGTATTTTTGCAGTAAAATATTCAACAACCATTAGGCCAGTGTCATATATTTTGTACAGTTGAGTACTTACAGTATCCCAAATGTTTCCAACTATTTGTAAATCGTGAGAAAATTGCTATTTTAACTAAGGACCGGGACGTGTCAGCATAGGATCTGAGCGAGTCGCCTGTCCAATCGCGTCATATACCCTCGGTTTTATTCTGCAGAAGCGCTTTTATCTTAGCAGTGTGAACACGTCACAGCAGCGCCGAGTGAACGTACAGAGTCACGTCATAACATCATTTTAAACACTGAAATGTATCTAATATGATAAACAAAGGTGCCCTACCTCATGACCTGAAAGACGGAAATACTGCAGGCGCATGGCGACTGTGTCCCGTCATAATAAAAGTCCCAGTCCTCGCGAGGCGGGTATTTGTTTAACAATCGCTCCAGCAGCTGTGCTCAGCTCCACAACACTCGCTCCTGCTCTGCTTTACACTACAGTAACGTTAATAACCGCATCCATCAACGTGATTTCTCCCCGTGTCCTATTTTCCACCGGCTGTGAGGTGAAGACCACATGTCCCAAGATGCTGCGCTCACACTTGGTCGTCATCAAACTACGAATTTTTTTTGAATAGGTGACCTCAAGTGGATGGAAAGTCATATAGTGCACCAAGTCATATTAGGTAAATAGATATTCGTAAGATTCATCAAAGGTTTATTGAGGATGTCGTGACGATGCAGCTTTTACAGGGGGAGTTTAATTGACACAGTCTCTGCAGTCACTTCAGGGATGTGCTAGTCAACTTTCAGGCGCAGGTCCACTATCTGATCTGGATACGGCCCGGATCCGGCTGACTGCAGTAAACTAACATTAGTGCATATGACATTCTTCTTATAATGTAACGAGTACATCAAGTGTTATATGAAGTTTTCCCGGTTCCAGCTGACCTAGTTAATGCAGCCTAACATATGACTTTTTGGTTCTTAAAAATTGTGTTGTAATATTTTATTCAGGTATTTATTATAAAGCAAGAAAAAAGTCTGAATTATCCAAATGAGGAAAAGTAAATAAATAAAAGTGAGAGAAAGATTAATGATCACAACATTATCTTTTTACTGCTATCTTTGCAATAGTTTTACTTATTTTCCACTGTGAGGCTGTGATTTGCATGAGAAGAGTCTCGCTATTTTACTTTCAGTTCTTTGAAGAATGTTGCAGCACTGGTTAAATTGTTCTTCTTTCAAGACAGGGTGAGGTTCAGTCAATGGGCAGATTACTAATAAAATGTTTTGCATTGTTCTAGTTTTCATTTATAGAAGGTGAAAAGAAACTGAAATTGAAGAGCTTGTAGGACAGAGAGCAAGTTCACGTTCAGGCAGTTCTCTGACACTGTCCTCCCCTGACCTTGTTGTGTGAGCATTGTGTACATGAATGTTTTAACATTGTACTTACATTTAAAAAATACTTGCATGTAATTACATTGTTATGAATTTATGCACAATAATAATTAGGCAAGGCAATTTTATTTTTATAGCAGATTTCATACACAATGGCAATTCAAAGTGCTTTACATAGAAATTAATTAAAATAGTGATTGCATAAGAAATAAGAATACTATGTGTAAGAATTAAAATAAAATCAAGGACATTAAAATAGGAAAAATAGGGGGAAAAAAGTGTTTCTGTGAAAGGAGAAAAACAGAAAATTGATCCCTATCTGCCTGATTCTAAAATCTTAGATGGAAGAGATGGAGCAGGTTCACAATGTCTCCTGGAACTTACAAGTCAGTCCAAGATAGGGCTGGTCGATATATTTAGCTATATCTCGATATACTATATATATCTCTATCTTTACAGAAAAAATAACCCCCTAAAAACTACTGCAAAAACAAATATGCCAAACACCACAAATTCTTTTTTTAATTTTAATTTTTTAATTTTTATTGAAGTGCAAAGAGTTTTCATTTAAGTCAGTTCATGTAGGAACAAAGTGCTTTTGTGACATTTAAAAAAATATATATCCCTGATTACATTAATAATAATTTAACTGTAAAATGAAAGAAATAATACATATTGCCTTCTATTTATTCATTTCATGCTTTCAATAGATGAATCAAAGACTCCTTTTTTACATTTAAAGTAAACAATAAGCATTTTGCAGATAGATTAACTAACTGAGAGAAATAACTGAGATATAAATAAACTGATTTTGTCATAGAACCACTTCCTGTTGAATTTATAAGGGCTATAAATAAGGTCACGGCATTTCAGTGCTCTGTCACATCCAAAACTTTTTAAAGGTTACGTTTATATAATATATCAATTATACAAATAGCTTGAAACTTTATAAACCAAGTTAAATTATGTCTATGCTTATTAGGATCGACAATTTACCTCAATATTTTGCTCTGAACAACCATAAAAATACGGTACAGACTTGACCGTTAAGGGCACTTCATAATAAATGACTATTAGCCTACTGTAATCAGGCGTAGCCTACCGTATATCCGTGCATATCCAATAATCGCAATAATCTTTGCGCTATGTTAGTTTTAATAAAAGCATTTTTTTGATCTTTCAAATTCGGTTTAATTTTTTATCAATATTCAAACAGTAGATGTTGCGCTCTTTACTAAAGCATGACTGAGCACCTCAGTGTAAGCGGCAGATCAACCGGATCACATGTACATGAGCCGATATTCCCTTCTTTTCCAGTTACAGAACGAAATATGAATATCAGAAGGTAGGCTATATGATACAGTACAACTTACAGAAGAGCACTGTGTCTCATAAGACTCCCGGGACGTCGCATTTTCCCCTCTAGGTTAAAACATGAATAGACCTATTCATCATAGTGCCGTGACAAAGCTGACAAAATAATAATGATATTGCAATAATTTTTTTAATGTTTTCAAATAATATGCGATCATTTTGACTCACGACTTGGGGGCGAGCGAGCCGGGTCGAGCACAGCACAGAGAAGGCAAAACAAGCAAAGTGGCGGAATCAGAATTAAATATAAACAATATATCGATATATACGATATGTAAAAACCCATATTGTGTTTAAAAATATATCGATATATTTTATATATCGATAGATTGCCCACCCCTAGTCCAAGACAGCCCTTACCAAAAATAATAATCAACAGATGCATAGTTATCGAATCCCATACTACGCCTAGATAAGTGGTCCTCTGAGCCGGAGAAAGTACACTTTTCTTTGTGTTTAATCTCAACCCCAATCTCTTCATGTGTGCGAGGACAACATCTCGATGTTGAAATGCCATCTGCTCTGACTGAGCCAATTAAATATTGCTGCACAAAAATATGGCTTTCATGTCATTGTCCTTCAAGCAGTCATACTGTCAAGATCTCCTGATGGCAAAGGCAAAAAGGCTTTCTCTTTGAACGTGGCAGGATTGTTGAGCTGCACAAGCAATGCCTTTTGCAACACGCCATTGCTGCTAAGGTTGGACGCAGTAAGACAGTCATTTTAAATTTCTTAAAAAATCCTGAGAGTTATGGGACAAAAAAGTCAAGTGGTAAACCCAAAAAGATTTCACCTGCACTGAGCCGCAGGATCCGACAGGTTGTCCGTGAAGACACAGGTCGATCCTCAACCCAAATTAAGGTCCTTACTGATGTTGACTGCAGCCCAATAACCATAAGACGTCATCTGCTAGAGAAGGGCTTCAGGAACAAAAAACGTCTCCAAAGGCCACGTCTCCTCCCACGGCACAAACTTGCCCATTTAGAATTTGCAAGGGAGCACCAAACATGGGACATTGAAAAGTGGAAGAAAGTTTTATTCTCTGATGAGATTTTTTTTTTTTTTTACCTGGATGGTCCTGATGGCTTCCAACGTTACTGGCATGACAAGGAGATCCCACCTGAGATGTTTTCTACGCGGCACAGTGGAGGAGGCTCCATCATGATCTGGGGTGCTTTTTCCTTCAATAGGCTTCAGGAGCTTCAGGTTGTGCAGGGGCGTCAAACGGTGACTGGCTATGTGGATCTGTTGCAGGGGGCATCCCTCTTGACCGAGGGCCCCCATCTGTGTGGTAATGACTGGGTCTTTCAACAGGACAACGCTGGAAATTCACAAAGTCTGGCTGATGAAGGACTTCTTCCAGGAGAATAACGTTGCTCTTTTGGACCATCCTGCGTGTTCCCCCGATCTAAATCCCATTGAGAACATTTGGGGATGGATGGCAAGGGAAGTTTACAAAAATGGACGTCAGTTCCAGACCGTGGATGCCCTTCGTGAAGCCATCTTCACCACATGGAGTAACATTCCCACCAGCCTCCTGGAAACAGTCGCATCAAGCATGCCGAAACGAGTTTTTGAAGTGATCAACAAGAACGCTGGGGCTACTCACTACTGAGTCGTTTTTTCACACTTTTAGTACTGTTGTGCGTTTATTTGTGGGCTATGGTCAAACTTTTGATCAGCTGATGAATGGCCTGTTTGAGTTTAAATGCAGTTTTCAATAAATTGCCTACTCTCTATTTTTTGTCTCATGCTCCTGTTTCTACTTTTGGCATTTTGAAGCAGCACTTACAACCCGGTTATGATCGACAACTGCGAAATGTGTAAAACTTGCAATGCATCTACTGGTCTTAAGATTTTGTTCAGGAGTGTATAACAGGTGAAATGTGTTTATATTTGTATGCAATGTGTTGTTATTGTTCATCATAAGCTTGCTTTTGTGTCTCTAAGGTAAATTTATGTGTAAAGAAAAATAAGCCAAAGGATATCATTCAAAATCATACTAAACATACCGGCTATACTTCTACATGACATACCAGGTCAAAGAGTCATTCACATGTTCAGCATGTTAACCCTTAGAGACCAACTGCAACACAATTTTATAAGTCAAAACTACATACAAATGCAGTTCACACTTTATCTTAATTTCTACTTATCATACTTTATCTAATATCTCATGTTAACATATTTGCTAACTTAATCACACAATATGGACATTGACTTCTAACATTTTGCTGATTGTTTATGATCAAATGTAGAAATCTTCTAAGTATTGGCCTGTGTTATTCTGTTGTCAAATCCAAACATGTTTAGTAATAAAAACATTTTCACCAATTCAACAATGTTGTATTAATAATAATAACAAAAACTTTTAATGAAAACAGTGAAAACAGTTTTGCATCTGAATGTTTCATAAATTGAGCAGTGGATCTTTGAGGTTAATAGCTATTAATATTCACACAACTGGGTCAATCGATGACAGTGTGAAAAATTGAGAACATTGTAATGTCTGTGAAAACAAGGCAAGGCAAGGCTATTTATATAGCACTTTTCATACACAATGGCAATTCAAAGTGCTTTACATAGAAAGGAATTGAAATTGTAAGAAAGGAAGAGGAATAACGAATGCATAAGAAAAAGAATACAATGTATAAAAATAAAAGTAGAAACAGTTGTAAAGAGAATAAAAAAACAAACAAAAAAAACAGATGAAATGTATTTTTTTTTTTTTTTTTATGTTTTTTTCCTTAAGAAATTGTCCCCTGAATCAACCATGGCATGTAGGCAATTGAAAAACAACAACAACAACAAAAATTGTAATGTCTTTTTGCACTCTCAAAACGGGAAGAGGTTAATGCATCATGTGATCATGATTTGAGAATCATCAACACTGTTACAGCATTTACGGCAAATTAGTATTAGATTGTACATACTAATTCATTTTCTAACAAGCTTAATAAATGACCATTAGTTAATATATTATGATAAAACATAAATTAACAATGAGGAGTATATTTTTAAATATTATTTAATGAGTGCACAATTACCATCGCACACCTGTAGTTGATGAAAAGGTGCGTAGACAAAGGATACCCAGATCCAAAAATCTCAATAAACAAACAAAGTAAAATCCCGTACACTATAAATACTTGCAAAAATCTAAAACTTTTTATTAGCAACGTTTCGGTCTCATGACCTTCATCAGGCATATGTGTGTGCGGATTTTCCTTTGTTTGTTTATAAATATTATTTAATAAATGCTTTGTTCATTGAAAAAAAAAGTTTTACATTAAGTATAATTAATTTGATGAGTTTTTATTTACACACAGTATCTGACACTAACTTGGCACTAATGTAAAGAACATTTTGTTCTGTGAATTAGTACAGAAGGAGCATCATGTGAGAATTGTTCTATTTCCTTGTTTGTGCAGTCAAACCTGACAGTAAGGTTTCACATTTTAGAGATTTTGATAACCACTAGAATGGATTCCAGGCTATGAGTTTTATCAAGTCAACAAAGCTCAGTTGTCAGCAATTTTTTCCAGTAATTTTTGCATATGCAGTTAAACAAGATTCCTCAGAACTGCTTACAGTACATGACTGTGATAACTGCATTAACAGCCATTTATTTTATTTTACATTATCACACAGTGGCAAATATGATGAATTTTTAGGGTAAAAATTTAAGGGTTTTTTAGGGTCAGTTTAAGGGTAAAGTTAGGGACAGGTGTGGTGGTGTGGGTCAGTTTAAGGGTAAAGTTAGGGTCAGGTGTGGTGGTGTGGGTCAGTTTAAGGGTAAAGTTAGGGTCAGGTGTGGTGGTGTGGGTCAGTTTAAGGGTAAAGTTAGGGTCAGGTGTGGTGGTGTGGGTCAGTTTAAGGGTAAAGTTAGGGTCAGGTGTGGTGGTGTGGGTCAGTTTAAGGGTAAAGTTAGGGTCAGGTGTGGTGGTGTGGGTCAGTTTAAGGGTAAAGTTAGGGACAGGTGTGGTGGTGTAGGTCAGTTTAAGGGTAAAGTTAGGGTCAGGTGTGGTGGTGTGGGTCAGTTTAAGGGTAAAGTTAGGGTCAGGTGTGGTGGTGTGGGTCAGTTTAAGGGTAAAGTTAGGGACAGGTGTGGTGGTGTAGGTCAGTTTAAGGGTAAAGTTAGGGACAGGTGTGGTGGTGTGGGTCAGTTTAAGGGTAAAGTTAGGGTCAGGTGTGGTGGTGTGGGTCAGTTTAAGGGTAAAGTTAGGGTCAGGTGTGGTGGTGTGGGTCAGTTTAAGGGTAAAGTTAGGGACAGGTGTGGTGGTGTAGGTCAGTTTAAGGGTAAAGTTAGGGACAGGTGTGGTGGTGTAGGTCAGTTTAAGGGTAAAGTTAGGGTCAGGTGTGGTGGTGTAGGTCAGTTTAAGGGTAAAGTTAGGGACAGGTGTGGTGGTGTGGGTCAGTTTAAAGGTAGAGTTAGGGTCAGGTGTGGTGGTGTGGGTCAGTTTAAGGGTAAAGTTAGGGTCAGGTGTGGTGGTGTGGGTCAGTTTAAGGGTAAAGTTAGGGACAGGTGTGGTGGTGTGGGTCAGTTTAAGGGTAGAGTTAGGGACAGGTGTGGTGGTGTGGGTCAGTTTAAGGGTAAAGTTAGGGACAGGTGTGGTGGTGTGGGTCAGTTTAAGGGTAAAGTTAGGGACAGGTGGGGTGGTGTGGGTCAGTTTAAGGGTAGAGTTAGGGTCAGGTGTGGTGGTGTGGGTCAGTTTAAGGGTAGAGTTAGGGTCAGGTGTGGTGGTGTGGGTCAGTTTAAGGGTAAAGTTAGGGACAGGTGTGGTGGTGTGGGTCAGTTTAAGGGTAAAGTTAGGGACAGGTGTGGTGGTGTGGGTCAGTTTAAGGGTAGAGTTAGGGACAGGTGTGGTGGTGTGGGTCAGTTTAAGGGTAGAGTTAGGGACAGGTGTGGTGGTGTGGGTCAGTTTAAGGGTAGAGTTAGGGTCAGGTGTGGTGGTGTGGGTCAGTTTAAGGGTAGAGTTAGGGACAGGTGTGGTGGTGTGGGTCAGTTTAAGGGTAGAGTTAGGGTCAGGTGTGGTGGTGTGGGTCAGTTTAAGGGTAAAGTTAGGGACAGGTGTGGTGGTGTGGGTCAGTTTAAGGGTAAAGTTAGGGACAGGTGTGGTGGTGTGGGTCAGTTTAAGGGTAGAGTTAGGGACAGGTGTGGTGGTGTGGGTCAGTTTAAGGGTAGAGTTAGGGACAGGTGTGGTGGTGTGGGTCAGTTTAAGGGTAGAGTTAGGGACAGGTGTGGTGGTGTGGGTCAGTTTAAGGGTAAAGTTAGGGTCAGGTGTGGTGGTGTGGGTCAGTTTAAGGGTAAAGTTAGGGTCAGGTGTGGTGGTGTGGGTCAGTTTAAGGGTAAAGTTAGGGTCAGGTGTGGTGGTGTGGGTCAGTTTAAGGGTAAAGTTAGGGTCAGGTGTGGTGGTGTGGGTCAGTTTAAGGGTAGAGTTAGGGACAGGTGTGGTGGTGTGGGTCAGTTTAAGGGTAAAGTTAGGGTCAGGTGTGGTGGTGTGGGTCAGTTTAAGGGTAGAGTTAGGGACAGGTGTGGTGGTGTGGGTCAGTTTAAGGGTAAAGTTAGGGTCAGGTGTGGTGGTGTGGGTCAGTTTAAGGGTAGAGTTAGGGACAGGTGTGGTGGTGTGGGTCAGTTTAAGGGTAAAGTTAGGGACAGGTGTGGTGGTGTGGGTCAGTTTAAGGGTAAAGTTAGGGACAGGTGTGGTGGTGTGGGTCAGTTTAAGGGTAAAGTTAGGGTCAGGTGTGGTGGTGTGGGTCAGTTTAAGGGTAAAGTTAGGGACAGGTGTGGTGGTGTGGGTCAGTTTAAGGGTAAAGTTAGGGACAGGTGTGGTGGTGTGGGTCAGTTTAAGGGTAGAGTTAGGGACAGGTGTGGTGGTGTGGGTCAGTTTAAGGGTAGAGTTAGGGACAGGTGTGGTGGTGTGGGTCAGTTTAAGGGTAAAGTTAGGGTCAGGTGTATTGGTGTGGGTTAGTTTAAGGGTAAAGTTAGGGTCAGGTGTGGTGGTGTGGGTCAGTTTAAGGGTAAAGTTAGGGTCAGGTGTGGTGGTGTGGGTCAGTTTAAGGGTAGAGTTAGGGACAGGTGTGGTGGTGTGGGTCAGTTTAAGGGTAAAGTTAGGGTCAGGTGTGGTGGTGTGGGTCAGTTTAAGGGTAAAGTTAGGGTCAGGTGTGGTGGTGTGGGTCAGTTTAAGGGTAAAGTTAGGGTCAGGTGTGGTGGTGTGGGTCAGTTTAAGGGTAGAGTTAGGGACAGGTGTGGTGGTCTGGGAAAACATTCACATCACCCGCGACACAAATTTGCGACGTTTCAGAGCTCTAACATTCCAAAACATTCGCGGTGACAGCTGAGAGAACACGGACACTTCATCATTCGGTGAAGACAAGCTTTTCATTTTATTTAAAGGACCGAAAAGAAGGTTTTGGGTGCAGCCAGTCTTAAAAGAACAGAGTCTGAAGGGGAGGATGCTAATCTTGTACAGGAGCTAAAACTTTATGGTGGATGGTTCTGCACTTACTTTCTAAAGTCTGTGGGACAATTTGAGGATCTCTTCCCAAGACAGCAATGTTAGCAGCGCATCTGACGAGACAAACCGTGCACTTCAGGAACCAAACGATCCGGAGCTGATGTTTCCAGTCGAGTCACAATGTGAACATTTCAGTGCCACAGACGTACTGATGGCAACACCTTCACTTTCCATAATCGCGGACACAATGTTTAGAAAAAAAATCAACAATTTATAAAAGGTTAAGTTATTGCTGTCTGTAGCATACAGTGGGCAAACACAGCTGCAGCTGTACAGTTTACAGTTGTAATCTCATGAGAAATGCCATACCTGGCAAAGGTTAATGTTGACTGACTCGTGACTGGACATTTCGTCACCTTTCTTTCCTTGTATGTGATTGGTTGAAGCCGTTTTGTCGCCGCTAGAGTAAAAAAAAATTGACACCGAAACATTAATGTCGTTTTTTCGCCGTAGCACATTCGCGTTTGGTGTGAAATGGCCTTTAAGAGGATAGATCACATACTTGTGCATACTCATTTACACATTACCAAAACCAATCCTTTACAATTCGGGTACACTAATATGCATTAATTCATGCTTAACTAATGCACAGATAACCATGAGTTAATGTATTACTAATGGTGAACTAGTTAAATATGTCATAATGTATTAATTCCTTATTATTTCAACTTCCTGTCTGCTTTAATTAATAATTATCTAATGATTTACAAATGTGTCATTATGTTGTGACTTTACTTGTTAGGGCACATGACTATTAACTAATTGATTAAGTAATATGTAATTGTGGTTATGCGTTTTGAATTAGTTAATAGTCATGTGCCCCAATAAGTAAAGTCATAACATAATGATACCTTTATAAATCATCAGCTAATGATTAATTAAAGCCGACAACTGGAAGTTGAAATGCATGGCTTTGACCCTTTGTGGTAATTAACATATTCATTTAAATTATTAGTTAATATAATGTTATTAAGGAATTAATATATTGACATATTTAATTCATAACAATTTAATGATTACTTAATCTATTAATCATGATGAATCTTCATTAGTTGCTGATGCAGTAATCATTAATAAATGGGTTAGTTCAACATTAGTAATACATTAACTCATGATTATCTGTGCATTAATTACGTATGAGTTAATGCATATTAGTACACCCGTATTGTAAAGTGTTACCATTTTCACTTATAACACTCTTTCTGAACCAGAGTGCACACCATACATACCTCACTTCGCTCAGACCTCCCGCGGACTGAAGCGAGAGCTTGCAACGTGCCAATGACGTCACAACTGCGACAAACGCAAAACTCATAAAAGTACATTTTCTTTTCTTTTCTCACATACATATATAGCAGGAAAATTAGGATTTTGTGTGAATTTAAAATAAATTCCATCCTTTGAATGAGATGTTAAACTGAGGTCCTGATTCTCTGTGGTCACAAAAAATCCCAGTATGTCTTTTGAAAAAACAGTAGGGGAATAACCCCAGCATACTGGCCAAATTTGGCCATTTGGCTGCCATCGGATCATCTAGGTGGATGCTGCACATTGGTGGCGGTTGAGGAGATTCACACTTCAATGTATGCCTTTGGGTGCCTTGAAAGCGCTATATACATTGAACATATTGTTATTATTATTATTATTATTATTATTATTATAAAACCCAATTTATAATTAATACCATTACAAACACACAGGCTAAAACTGAAGCTCTCTGGCCAAAATGACTCATTTTGTTTAGAAATAATTTAAAATTCACAAAACATTAAAAACATGCACAGAACATTAAGCAAATATGTTCATCGAACACCACAACTTGTGGTCAAAATAACATATTCTTTCAATCAGTCATTACACGGCTGACAACAAAATACAAAATGTAGCCTTAAAAAAAGATACTTTACAAACTCAAAAATGCTTTTTACTGTAAAAAACAACAACAACCAAATGATCGTATGGTGTCACAGGGTGTTTTGGTGTTAGTTCATGTTTTATGTTCATGTTTTTGAGTTTTCACGTTTCTAAGGTGGTGAGTCTGTTTATGTCAAGTCAAGTTTGTTTAAGTCAAGTCTTGATTTTATGTTATATATTGGATTTTGAATTTAAAAAAGAAAGAAAAGAAAGAAACTGCACTTGGGTTCTCAACCTTTTCTCAGTGGATGTTACATATGGGTGGAAAGATCTAAAAAAAACAAAAAATATTCAAAAATCAGAATTTTAGTCCATTTGTTGCTGATGATTTTAGTACAGTGAACTCATTGTCATGTTCAAGAAACATTTGAAATGATTCAAGCTTGTCACATGGTGCATTATCCAGCTGGAAGTAGCCATCAGAGGATGGGTGGTCATAAAGGGATGGACATGGTCAGAAACAATGCTCAGGTAGGCTGTGGCATTTAAATGATGCCCAATTGGCACTAAGGGGCCTAAAGTGTGCCAAGAAAACATCCCCCACACCATTACACCACCACCACCAGCCTGCACAGTGGTAACACGGCATGATGGATTCATGTTCTAATTCTGTTTACGCCAAATTCTGACTCTACATGAAAAAAGTACCGTACCGTATCATGATACATGTACCGTTTTTTTATTGTTGTTTAATGGGACTGCATGTTTTACCATCTATGTGTGTTTGTGCTACCTTGCAGACCAGCTTAAAGGCTACAACATACTCTGCAAGAACAGAGAAAAAAGTTCTCGTTCCCAGGGATGTTTCCAAGGAATTTTGTTCTCGCAGCTTTGTCTCAACACATCGCCTGAGCAGAAATTTTTTCTTGTGGGTGTCCGAGAACTATTGTGTGATTGGTCATACATTTAAAGTAGATGGGGTTAATGCGGGGAAACGCAGATGATCGGCACCTGCTTTTCTTGTGACGTATGGAATGTACTGGCCAGAACAAACTTTTTTCTTGTTCTTGCCACCTCGAAAAAAACCTAACAAGTTTCTTTGTTCTTGCAGAGTATGTTCCAAGCTTAATCCTAGTTTCCTTAGGCTAACCATGCCTTGGCGACCATCTTAGCACTAGCAACCTAAGGATAACCATGCCTTGGCTACCTTGGCGACCAGCTTAGCACTAGCGACCTAAAGCTATCCGTGCCTTGGCTACCTTGCCGACCGGCTTCACACTAGTAACTTAAGGCTAAGCTTGCCTTGGCTTCCTTACCAACCGGCTTAACACTAGTGATGTAAGGCTATGTGTGCCTTGGCTACATTGCTGACCGGCTTAGAACTAGTGATCAATGGCTATGTGCGCCTTGGCTACCTTGCCGAATGACTTAGCATCAGGGACCTAAGGCTATGTGTTCTCATGGGCAATAACCCTTTTGCAGTCAAAGATTGCAGACAGCCCCAGGTTACTGTTATCAACATTCAATGCATGTTAAAACATCACACTCTAACTTCATCTGGCCAACTTGGTATAATTATAAAGATTAAAGCCTCCAGCTTTTTTTATTTGAGCCCTGTTTATGATAAAATGAGTTTGCAGTGACATTCATTTCTTAATTTTTCATAAGTGCAAAATAATGGATCTGTAAGGTCCATCCATTAGCCCAAGAATGGAATCTAACGACCTGGTCGAAGGACTTCTGCATGTAAGACTTTTCAGCTGTAAAATTCACTTAATTCAATCATCATTAAATCATCAAATTTTAAATCGGACTCAATGAATACATTTTATCTGACTCCAATTATATGTGACGTCATTACATTTGTTATGTTTTTAACTTAACAGCTGATCATTATTTTAGTTGTGATTTAATTTAGATTGTTGATTTCTCTTAGTATCTTTTATATTGAAATATTCGTTCATCAAGGGACCCAATATCGAACAGAGATGTAGTGTCTCGCTCACAATCGCAAACTGGCCAGTTCTGATACCCTTCCTTAAATACTCAGACCAGAACAAAGGGTTGTAAATATTTGCAACACAACACCTGGTTTAGGTGGAGAGGTTTTAGATATCTTTGAAGAGACCTGAGAAGGAGAAGCCCTGAATTCTCAAACGTTTCAATCTTTCTCATCCTACTAGTGACTATAGTGAAATTGAGACCAATTTACACATCGCACTGTACAGTCTACACCATCTACAGTCTCATGCCAGAACTAGGTAATTGTTGTTTCTCATGTGTTTTTTTCACATTTGGCTAATGTTAATCTGCAAACTAGCATGCCATTTCTGCCGTTTTAAAATACATTACAGCTTACTTTATGGTTTAGGTGTTAGTTGCATTAAAGAAACATTTGAAATGCATTTCTGCATTCCAGTTCTTACTAGTTTGCACTTCTCACAAACCTGGTCTTGTTTGACCGCTGCCTACATCCTTGTCTTGGGCATGAACTCTAAAGCTTTCAACTCTAAAGATTCCCATCATTAAATTAACATGAATATTTCCAGTGACACTTGAGTCACTCATTGGACATTTTAAGGTACTATTTTTGAACATTAGCTTTTGAAAAAAAAAGTGCTAAACAAATCAAACTGACCCACCGACATTCCATCTAGATTCACATTTATTCAAGCACAGAACTAAAGAATGTCTTTCTGAATGCAGGTGCACACAAGGAAACTATCAGTTTAAATAACAAATATCTCAATGTCATATGATAAATTAATCTGTTGTTGAGAAATGACCTGTGCTTCCAGTAAAGATCCTCCCACAGTTAATAAAGGCACTGATGAGATTGTGAGAGCTGCAGTTCAGCATCACTTGAGAATCTCTGAGTTTGCTCTGCAGCAGCATCTGACCTCAGGTAAAGGCATTTCTATTTAACCAGCTTTCGATGGATCTAAATAATTTTGTAAACTTTTTCTTACATTTTATACAATTTGCCTGTGCAATTTACCTGTGCATGTTATAGTTGTTTTACAAATGTGCACAAAAAAGAAAGAATTAAATATAACAAAAAATATTAAACATATTTCATGTGTGTGTATGTTGTATGTGTGCAGGTGCCGTTCGTCACCATGAGGTTTCTGATCTCACTGTGTGTGTTGGTCCTGCTGATTAATGGTAAGTGTACTATAATATGTCGTTTAAAATGGGCAAATATTTTTCACATTAATAAATAATAATGCTTATATTGTGTATTTAACAGGCGGAATAATCAATGGACAAACAACAGGAACAACAACAGGTACAATCTGTCTTTCACTTCATCTAATCTTCAGTTCATCCTTGGTTTCCATATAAAGTGTAGACATATAAGAAGTAGAACTAATTTATAGAGTGGAATGTTTTTCCTATTGATATTTATATTGAAACCTTCTCATAATATTTTAGCACACATTGTTTATTAAATTACTGCAAAAAATTATTTTACAAAAATGTGACAGTACAAACTTGGTACTATATACAGGGGAAACTATTAGATCTAACTTTACATTTCAGTAAATACTGTTAAGTGTACCATTTTTGGAAATAAAAATAATGTCTCGGTTACGTATGTAACCCTCGTTCCCTGAAGGAGGGAACGGAGACGTCACGTCAGAGTACCGACGAATAGGAATCTCGCTAGCGAGAGCCAATCTACTTTGAGTGTAACTAAACGAGCCAATGCACATTGACATGCAATGATTGCACCAGCTGCTCATGCCATGCAGCGCGGGTATAAATGAGGCACAGGTGCTTGCATCAAATTAGTATTTTGCTGAGGAGCCGAGTAGGTGAATTGGCACCCCAGCAGGGTACAGAGGACATGGCGACGGGACGTTCCCTCTTTCAGGGAATGAGGGTTACATACGTAACCGAGACGTTCCCATTCAGTCGGTCACTCTCGGCGCCACGTCAGAGTACCGATGAATAGGAATCCCTACCAAAGTGCCATGGCCTATGCCAAGGTTATGGCATCCAGCCTTCCTCTTCTGCTGGCCTCCGTGACAGACAAAGAGCTGATCTGAGGTTGTGAAGCTTTGAGAGGGACAGAGCAAAAGCTAGGGCTGGGTCTGCCTCCTCCAGGGGCAGCGCTTGCAGGTTCACCACCTGATCCCTGAAGGGAGTGGTGGGAACCTTGGGCACGTAGCCAGGCCGGGGTCTCAGTACCACGTGGGCGTCACCCGGCCTGAACTCCTGGCACGATTCGTTGACCTAAGTGCCTGCAGGTCCCCTACCCTCTTGATGGAGGCCAATGCAGCCAACAGCAAAGTCTGCATGGACAGAATCTTAAGCTCTGCTGACTGCAAGGGCTCAACTAGGACAATATGAAGTGCTCAGAGCACCAGCAAGATCCCAAGAGAGTATGGAGGGAGGTCGAGGAGGATTTAACCGTCTCGCCCCCCCTAAGGAACCTGACGACCAGGTCGTGCTTCCCAACCGACTTACCTACATGCGTGACAGTGGAAATAGCAGCAACGTAACCGAGGGAGGAGGGCGACAGCCTACGCTCCAACCCCTGCTACAGGAAGGAAAGCACAGATGTGATCAAACACCTTCGGGGATCTTCTCTGGAAAAAACCAGGTTGACCTGTGCCACCCGAACTGAACCCAATCAGCTGGACCACTTGGGGGTGAAGTCACCACTCTCCCGGGAGCGCAGCTCATGACAGCTTGTTGGCCACACGGTTGCGCCCACCAGGGACATGAATGGCCTGAAGTGCCTCAGACACTTCTGACTCCAGAGGAGGAGATGGGGGGCGAGTTGCGACATGCGACAGGAGCATAGACCACCTTGGCGGTTGATGTACGCAAGGGTCGCAGTGTTGTCCATATGAACCAATATCTCTTTGCCCTGTAACCGTCCTTTGATGTGGCTCGGTGCATGATGTATTGCTAGCAACTAAAGGCAATTGATGTGCCAATGCAGGTGCGGGCCTGTCCAAACCCCTGACACTGCATGCCCGTTGTACGTGGCACCCCAGCCCATGGTCGAAGCATCTGTGAAGACCACAGCATGCCTGGACACCTTTTCCAGAGGCACACCGGCCCACAGGAACGAAGGGTCCGACCACGGGCTGAAGGTATGGCGGCAGGCCTGGTGATCCTCACCCAGTGAGTGCTGTGTTGCCACGCCCATCTCAGGACTCGGCCGAGAAGCCAATGCTGAAGCAGTGTCATATGAAGCAGGCAGAGTGGTGTTTCTGCCGCCATTGCCGCCATATGCCCCAGGAGCCTCTGAAATTTTTTCAGTGGAACCGCCATCCTGCCTTGAAACATGTTCAGGCAGTTCAGCATCAACTGGACGCGCTCCTCTGTGAGGGGTGCTGTCCGCTCGACCAAATCCAACTCCATACCGACAGAAGAGATCCTCTGCACGGGGGCAAGTTTGCTCTTTTCTCAGTTGACCCGAAGACCCAACTGGCTGCGGTGTCTGAGCACCAGGTCCCTGTGTTCGCACAACTGTTCTCGGGACTGTGCTAGTACGAACCAGTCGCAAGATAGTTGAGAATGCGCATGCCCTGTTCTCTTATGGGCACAAGGGTCCCCTCCACGACTTTCGTAAAGACACGGGGGGACAGGGCCAGCCCGAAGGGCAGGACTTTGTACTGATATGCTCGCCCCTCGAACACAAATCGCCGGAACGGCCTGTGTCGGGGGAGAATCGAGACATGAAAGTACGCATCCTCCAGGTCAATCGCTGCAAACCAATCTTGGGGACGGATGCACTCAAAAATGCCTTTCTGCATGAGCATCTTGAACGGTAACCTGTGAAGGCTCCGATTAAGAACTCGCAGGTCCAAGACTGGCCATAACCTACTGGTTTTCTTGGGTACAGTACACCGGCTGTAGAAGCCTGTCTTCATATTGGCTGGAGGGACCGGCTCTATATCGCGTCCTTCGCCAGTAGTACTGCGACCTCCGCACACAGGACATGGGCGTCTACAGCTTTCACAGAGGTGAAGCGAACGCCTGTGAACCTGGGGGGACGCTGGGCGAATTAAATCGCATAGCCGAACCTGATGGCCCGAATGAACCAACGGGACGGACTGGGAGCTCTAGCCAGGCTCGCAGAGACCGAACAAGTGGCCTCATCAGGACCACCGGCATACCCAACGTGGGGCAGCGAGGTGGAATACAGGCCTGAGGCGGCGGTCTTGTGGAGGCGGCCCACAGTTGGGTGTGAATGTACTGTGCAACACATACCTGATTCCACGGGGGGCATAGAGTCCGCAACGAGGCTGTGGTGCATCCCGGCGTCATCCGCTGCTGGCGAAAGAGGAGGAGGATGAGTGTGGTCCAGCGTTTGACCGGCCACAGCTCTCCAAGCCCCCTGAGGACCCAGAGATAGAGGAACTGCTCTTTTATTTTAATTTGAGAATTTGGGTACCACTGGTTGTGACCAGCGGCAGAACAGAATTTAGACTCAAACCTTTTCCACCCGGCCCTCCTCCGGGGGAAAAGCAGCCCCGGCCATCTCCAGGTCACCTGTCTCAGAGGTGATGTTTCATCAACTGCTTAAACAGCAGTAGAGACAGGTGGCGTCGTCTCCCTGCAGTGAACACAGTAGAGCAGACTGTGCCGAGGGTTTTTTTTTTTTTTTTTTTTACAGACTGCTAAGAACTGCTGGGCTCAGTTATCAACAGTGTCGCCGAAATGGCCACCTTGTGAGATGGGAGCATCGTAATTTGACGACCACTCACCTCTCAGCAAGGCAAGCCAGGGGGCATTTCTGGACCACAGAGGTGGACATCGTCTGGCCGAGGGCCTGCGCCATGACCTAATCACGGTTAGTCAACATGCGCAGCTCAACCCCGACTCAGAACTACCCTCATGCATCAAGAGTGCAGGGTGGAGGTGGTCTGCGTACAGGCACCGCACCGAGGAGGGTAGTGAGGAAGGAAAAACGTATGCAGTTCTGGCCCCTCTGGCATTCCATATCCAAAGTAGTTCCATACTGACAAGTTTTACATGCACATCTGGGATTGATCCCAGGAAAGCATGGCTGTTGACGGAATCTGATTCAGCAAAGCACACACCATTACAGTGGGCTCAGCATCATCATTCCCAGAGCCCAACAGTCCTCTCTCCGATGCAGCGATTGACATCTGACACTCAGCTGGAGCCCTAAATGAAATGCTAGGTTCCCCCATAAGAAGGATCAGCAATTCCATCCAGAAGCTGCACAGCTTGCAGTGTGCTAGAGGGAGAGGAGCCCTAGGGGGTTGGTTCCCCGAAGAAACCCCACCCACCTCAAGTCACCCTTGCCATTACACCAAAGTAGAACTCTCCTGTGGCCACCAGGGAGGGCGCTAAAATGGGAAATAGACCAGGGGACAGCGCACATAGAGCGAGCGCTGGGTTGCCGTGACAACGCGCGCTGCAGCTTAGCCGCTCGTCGGCACACGACACGCAGAGAAACGAAAGGACCGTCAGGGTTCCCCCGGCGGCAGCTCTTGCTGATCTCCATGTTCTCCCAGAGTGTCGAGCAGACCCACGGCTGTGCTTTTCAACGTGAGCCGCGGCTGGCCAACAACAAAGGGGACTCAAGCTTCCCGGAGAAAGAAGAGTCACGACCGGCGTGCCGACGTGGTCATGTTCAGATTAGAAAACATGAACCACCCACGAAAGCAGTCTCAGCATGCTGCCCAGACATGTGAAACAGTGCTCGTGGCCGTCAGTGAGGACAGCGAACAACCGCAACCAGAAACACACAGGTAGATTGTCATCTTTATAAAGACGCAAGCTCTATCTGTGTAGCTCTTTTAGGGAAAATGCTCTCTGGGGTGCCGAAGCGCACAGGGGATAGTCGCGGTGACACAGACATCGAATGTGTGCAGCCTGTCGTGCACGCTCTCTTTCTAATAGAAGGCGATCTCTTACCAGCCGTAAAAACGGCTTTTTAGAGCTCTAAACAGTGTACCGAACCAACTGTGAGAACAGCCTTTTGTTTTTGCTCAATAAAACAAATAAGAAAGAGAAGAGAGAATTCCACCCCGCGGCAATGCAATCACTCCAACACCAAACGAAGAGAGATCCACCCAAAGAGCTTGACTCGTTATGTTATGACACGCTTGTAGAGAGTGATTTCAGGACAATCCATTCACCACTCAGCTCCGAAGCAAAAGGCTAATTTGATGCAAGCTCCTGTGCCTCATTTATACCCGCGCTGCGTGGCATGAGCAGCTGGTGCAATCATTGCATGCCAATGTGCATTGGCTTGTTTAGTTACACTCGAAGTAGATTGCTCTTCGTCGGTACTCTGACGTGGCGTTGAGTGTGACCAACTGAATAGGAACTGTTCTTATAAATTACTGTTATAAACTGTAAACTGACATTGTCAGAATTCCCTGCATAGCAACTTACATTTTTTGGTTTTTAATTTTAATAATTGTTTGTTAATTTTTTTAAATACGTTATATAAATTAGGGTTTTGTTTGTTAAATTAATGTTTATTACATTATTTTAGTGTGCCTTATCATCATGAGCCCCTTTCACACATTTCGATTCCGGCAAATACACGGATAATGCGACCCGGCATTTGTTCCCGGGCCGCTAGATTTGGTCCATTCACACTGCCAGCGAAATACCGTAATATGTGCACTTTCACACACAACCCGTAACGGCCCCGGGTTGAGTTGACACGTGACATCCTGATGTGACGTATAACGGCGAGCGATCTCAGCTTCAGCGCGGATAGTAAGGAGCTCCGTGGTCTCAACTTGTGTCCAGTTTGCACACATTTCTGTTTGTTTAATTTTAGTTTCTTCTGTATACGAACACTCTCTGCGTTTAAAACACCGACTAGCTCTTCTGGCACTGCAGGGTTGTATTATTGAAAAAACAAGCTCTGGGAGTCGCACGATAATGTACACGCTGCGACATTAGTTTTGGCTTTTGTTCACACAGCGCTCGTCCCGGGTCGAATCCCGCAATGTTACTAGGTCCCCGACACGGGTTCAATTCGGTAATCAATTCCGGTACATGGTTGCTTTCACACAGAAGGCGACCCGGCAATGTTCCGGGAATATTGCGGGTTCGACGTGCAGTGTGAAAGGGGCTATGAAGTGCACTTACTTAATATCAGTATTTACCTCTACTTGCATCGTGAACTGTGAAAATCGCACCCGTTGTGGAGTCAAGTTTTTCAGGATTTCGCCAGGATCTTAATGTTCGCAGATGCGCTCTTCAAAAAAGGTGCATTGACAAAATAAAAGACATAAATGACATTTGTATGTATTCAAAATAAAATATATGATCGTACTGAATGTCAGCTTGCTTTATTTTGCTCAAGATAAGGATTTATTAAGTCCACGTCATGCAAACAAGAAAATCTGCTGCACAGGTGGAGAGCTATCAATGCAACCACACAAGTTTGCGATGATGTTTATGGATGTTCGTTTGAACGATTATTTCGGGAAACAGACTCACACTATGTTGATAACAATGAAACTAATAAAGCTTTTGGCTAATGATGCTTTTCTATTCATTTAATCTTGCACAAACAATATAAACTGGTACATTTATAGTCGTTGTCTGTGTTTTATATGTGCCTTATCAGGGTATTCTCACAAAAATGCGTATAAATAGTACGAGTGTGCAATGTCGTGGAATGTATACGCCAAAACTCATTTTGGCGTGTCTATGGCACGCTGTTTTTCGTGTGCATATGATACGCATTTTATGGCGTATTATACATACGAACCCCCCACCCCACCACCCTAAACCTACCCAAGAGCATGTCATATATACGCCCCACTACCCTAAACCTACCCAAGCGCGTGTCATGTATACACCATAAAGTGCGTATCATATGCACGCGAAAAACAGCGTATCATATGCACGCCAAAATGAGTTTTGGCGTATACATTCCACGACATTGCACACTCGTACAAATTATACGCATTTATGTGTGATCGGGTTGGCCTTATAAATACTTTCCCTTTGTAGTGAACCTATAAACTGGTCCATTACCTGACTTAAGAAGAAAAAAAAAAAAAAAAAGGTAATATATTGTTAGTAGTTAGCCGCAGGCTAGCGCCAACATTGTGACAACGACGGTATAGTTAAGCCATGGTAAGTAAACAAAATGTTTTCTGTAAACTGTAGACTGATTCAATAGTTAGGTGAAGTTTGATATCTGCCAATTTGACCTGTGGCATGCTGCAGACTGTTTTACATTAGCGCTTTCCCTATGACTACAGTAGATCGCGTTGTTTTTCTGACCCCATGCTGCGCGCGCACCTACGATGTTTACAAACATTGAAGGGGTCTATATAAACCATGTTCACTCTGCCATTCACTGCGAAGTCTTGTAAGGTGTAACACCACAATTCTGAGCGTTCTCCCATGTTTAGTGTCTCTTGGTTTGGGATCACCTGCCTGTCTCTGGACTACTCTCTTGCCTGCGTTCCCAGCCTTGTTGTGTTTGTTTGTTTGGACTGCCTGCATGAATTGTCACCTTGTCTGTACTCTGGACTTCGATTGTGGATCATTGTCTTAATAAAATTGCCTTTGGATCCCCACTCTGTTGACTCATCATTACAATTATTATTATTTTTTTTCAAAATCAACTTAAATTGAAAAAGCACATTCCACTAATAAGATTGAATTCATCATAAAAACTAAACTACTGAAATATTATGTAATATTGTTATCATAATTTGTTTTAAGTAGATACTGTGTAATATTTTTACAGTGTAGACACGTGTAATGAAATTGTGTTATTAAATAACAAAATTAATGTAATTGTTGTATTACTGATGTAAAATAATTAAATTAGTTACTAATCATATTAAAAGGAAACTTTTTGCATTGATAAAGTAATCCAAACTACATTTATAATGAGTAACAAATAACAGTAAGCGATTACATTTCCAAAGTAACCTTCCTAACACTGAATGTATGTGAGATTCAACACATTCTTTCTGTTGTGACTGTGGAATTTCTTTGAATGGTCATGAATTTAATTCTACTTCCTGTCATACATCTTCCTGTGGGGCGGAGTCAATTCAATTCAAATTCATGAATTGAATGGAGGCCAATTCTGAAGTTCTGAATTTTGACAAGCCTGTTTCCTTCAGCCACTTTCTATTTTGTGCAGCTCAAAAATCTTTTGCTGTACATTAGAACTACAGCAGTGGTTTTACCCATTGTGATGAATGATTAAGGAATTTGGCCTTTTGTGCTTCCTTATATTTATACTCCTGTGAAACAAGACAGCTGGACAATTCCATGTTCCTTGTCACCCCGGTGTGCAATTAAAAAAAAAAAATTAATAGCAATATACTTCAGAGATATTTTAAGATAATCTAGGTGTGCCAATAATTTTGGCTGACCTGTTTAGGAGGAAAGAATTTATTTACACACACACACACACACACACACACACACACACACACACACACACACACACACACACACACACACACACACACACACACACACACACACACACACACAGACACACACACACACACACACACACACACACACACACACACACACAGACACACACACACACACACACACATATATATATGTAATGTATATGTGTGTGTTATATATATATTAAATATTATATTTATATATATATATATATATATATATATATATATATATATATATATACATATACATATATATATATATATATATATATATATATATATATATATATATATATTATATATTATAATTATTAAAATTATATAAAAATGATATCTAATTTTGTGTGTGTGTGTGTGTTTGTGTGTGTGTGTGTATGTATAACCCCTCCTGTTCGAACCTCTCAAGAGGGACTAAACATGGAGGCTAAAGGCTCCAACCTCTAGCGTAGAGTTTAGATTACCTGCCCGAGCCTGAGATTTGCCAGTACTATCCTTTGGCCGGGCCTTTGATCAAGCATTTGTGTTTTTTTAATCATTACTTTATTAGTCTAATTGGGTGGGCAGAAAGCTGTTACATAATCAGAAATAATATATATTAAGAACTAATACTACAACTAAGAAACAAGTCACAAGTCAGGATTAGTGTAAAAATGCGTGTTAAAATCACAGCACATGCAGTGATGGAGTTCAGCATTCTGAACAGAAATGCTCAGTGAGCTGCTCGCGTGAACACTGCACTTTGCTTAACTAAATCTTTTTGTTTCGAATCGTTTAGTTTAAAAGTGGACATTTCAAGCTTTCTATACACATTTCTCATGTCTGTGAGGCAAGTAGCCTGCTGAGTTTCAGTTTATTTATGAGACGCGCTCCAGTTCATGAGCATGAAAGCAAACACTCCCGCTACTGATCGCTTTCATGCTCATTAACCGGAGCGCGTTATCATGTCACGATTATAGTCTGCTATTTGCTTCTCATTTATTAAATCCAAGCAATTGGCCGAAAAATCTTTTTTAAAATTAAGATACAATTCATACAAAATGAAAGAAATGCTTTCTACAAAACAAAACTTAATATTAAACTATATATAACCATAATTTCTGACCCACTTACATGTTTGCACTTATCATTATCAGATATAATGTACAAAAAAATATTATAATATTTAAACGTAAATATGAAAAAAATGGCTACAACAAGTATAGTAAGCTACAGATAAATGTCATCTCTGAGCTGGATTTGAGCGAACATAGTTTAACCGGTGAGCGGTTCATCAGTGTGTGCCTGTGGATTATTGAGCTGAGTCAAGTCAAGTTAACTTTATTTATATAGCGCTTTTACAATGACAATTGTTTTAAAGCAGCTTCACTGTGTTAAATAGGAAAATATTGCAACAAAATTTGATTCGGCTGTACAGTCGTTCTGGAGAAAACGGGGATGTTATCAGCTCATTTCAATTTATCAATGTTAGTTTTAACATGAGTCACACCAGTCAGCTTTGCTCATTGCAGGCTAGTTCTCATCAGAACGCACACGTATTAAAAAAAATGGTTGGGTTTAAATCTGGCTCGGGCTCATAATTACAGTTAATGTGTCAGCTTGCTCCAAGCGGGACTTGAACATGGGTCGCCGTCATGAGAGTCGGACACTCTAACAAGGAGACTAAAGGCTGCCACTCCCAGCGTCAGTCGCTAAAGCGCTTCTTGAGGTCAGAGGAGTGAGGTTTTAGTTGCACAGTGACTACTAGCTGGCCTGTTATATCTCGTGTTTAACCACTACAGAGACATCAGAGCCAGCAGCAGTCGTCAGAAGGACTAGCCAAGAAAAGGCTGCTCTCGGTGGGTTAACGAGCACTGAGCACCCGGTGATCGACTGGGTCTCACAACTCCGAAAACATCAGATCAAATGTTCAAATAGGTGCTCTCTCCATATATAAACCACGGATTTGAGCTTTAAACAAGTGCATTGTCACCTGAAAAACTCTTAAAACTACATTTTGTGACACATTAACAGTAGCTAGTATTTTTAAATTACGTGGGGTTTGCTTTTTGGTGCAAGATGCATTCTGGGATACTGGTCTGACTGAAGTCCACACAAGTCAACTCTCTATGCATCCTTGATAAAATGGGCAGATCTAGAACACATCTGGGGCTTTGAACTTGTACTTGGCTAGATGTGAACTTTGAATAGGAACAGTACTTGGGCAGCGACTGATGAGGTTTCACAAGTCATATGAAACCTATGAGTAACAGAAGGAATGATCCATGATTGACAGCAGAACAATAACACTAGACTTCACCTGCTGGTCAGAGCAGGAACAGCAGGACCTGTAAAACCAACAAGTGAGAAAGAGAGAATGAAATGAGATGAGATGATAGCATACGTTAAAAGGATATTATAATAGGAAATGTCATTGTAACAGTTCTTAGTTCAGGGAAAGGAGGAGGCATGAACAGGCGAACGTTCAACACAAGACTTTAATAAATAAATAAACAAAACGAAAGTAACGTGTGCAGCCCCTCACGGATGACTGCCCGCACACACATAATAAAACATAAACACAACATATCATAAAGTCCAGGCCTAGTCCTCTCTCGTTCTTCACAGGTGTCACTCGTCCTTATGTGCCTCCAAGCTCTCTCATGAGAGGACTCGAGTCAGGTTAGGCTCGCAGATGATGCTCTTTTGCAATCACGTCCCAGGTCCCGCTCACTCCTCCCATGTCTCTTGCTCATACACCTCACCACAGTCTAATATTACAAATATATTGGAAATAAAGAAAAAGTGTAATGTACTAAAGAAGGTAGTTGGCAGTCTAAATGGGAAAATTATATTTTTTACAAACCCTTATTTGTTTTTCAAAATCTTCTCTTTCATACAGACACAGATGTTAGATATTTACCTGTACTCTTGTTTTTCACCTCTGTGAATGAGTGAACTGTCTTTATTCTTTAATCTCGCAGAACCTACAACATCCATCACTGATCCATGTTATGATTATAGCACTCTTGATGAATACTGGAGAGACATACAGCAAAGCCCATATCAGAACTATGGATATGATGACAGCCTTGTTGACTGGAGTGGCTGGTATCGTCTGTATTTGAATGGAAAAAGTGCTCAGATGTCTGAGTGGTGTGTGAGTTATGTCGGATGTGGTGGTGAAACTGGACTCTATCTCAACGGTTCTCATCCAACACTTGAGGATGGAGTGGTGACCCGTGAAGTTGTGGGAACTAATACATGGTGGTGGTCGGGGTATTCCCGTGACTGTGGCGCCTACAGATCCACATCCATCCAAGTCAAAGCCTGCCCAGGAGATTATTACGTCTATGAATTTGTCAAACCCATCATATCAGCTCCCAGGCCCATGTACTGTGCAGGTACAATATTAACTCTTATTTTTAAGATTATGATATTTTTATTTCACTTATTATTATTATTATTATTATTATTATTATTATTATTATTATTATTATTATTATTATTATTATTGTTGTCCAGTTTTTATTTACAGCTAAATGTTCAATAATTGATATGCACACTTAATATGAACACTAATATAAATATTAATATTACTCCGCCATCCTCTTGTGCCTATCTAAAGTCAAGGTTTTTACTCAGAATAAATCTTATTTGCATAGCTTTAGGCATATGTAGCCCTGCCCGAGATGTTGCTCTGCTGGTTTCTGTAGGCTGCTGTCAGCTACAGTAGACTTGCCCCACTTCAAGCCTGAAAGAACATTACTGGTTAGAATATAATTGATCAAAACGGTTAAGTTGAGGTTGACGGTTAAGTTGAGAGGTTTAGACAAAGGTTTGATTGATCAATTATCAGTATTTAACCTGAAGAAAAGATATTTATGTTTTATTGATATTTATGTGATATTAGATGTTTGTTATCCTGTTCCAGTTGTTGATTATTATTTGAAGTAAACCCATCTTTTATTTGAAGTATGGCTCCTGTGTTCCTCGATACGACCCAGTTTGAATGTCAGGAAAGTCATGGAATTCATAAGGCCATTACTCTGCCAACAAAAGATATAATTAGCTGTAAGGTCCATCCGTTAGCCCAAGGACGGAATCTAACGGCCTGGTCGAATGACTTCTCAGCATTTATGTTAAATTCACTTAATTATTGACATCAAATTTCAAATCTGATTCCATGAATACATTTTATCTGACTGACTCCAATTATATGTGGCTTCATTACATTTGTTATGTTTGTATCTTAACAGCTTAACATTATTTTAGTTGTGATTCACCAAGGGACCTGACATCGCTCAGAGACTCAATGTTTGCAAAATTAATTAATTAATTAAATTAGATCACGGACACAAACTGGCCAGTTCTGATATTACTCAGAGGATTGCAGAGTGAATATTTTACCTTTAAGTGGTTGCACCTAGCCTGACAAGCCAGACCCACATCAAGATGTTTGGTCTGGAAACTCACCATAGACAGCTCAGTCCGAGGGGTGGATAAACGGTTGTCTTTCAAACTCCCTCTGCACGCGATAGGATAGCGCTACACCAACCAGAGCAACGAAGGTGAAGCAGAGCTTATAGACATATGAAACATTCGCCGTATCCGGTCGGCAAAACTCCGAACACATCTTCCCTTCTTAAGAATGACTTCAGTGCCGTTCTTTGTTCTTTTCTCAGAGAAAAGCTTAACTCCAAGTCTTCCAGAGTCGCGGTCAAAGCTGATTCGAAAGACCGCCGTTCGCCAGTTTCTATGTTTACTAGAAGCATGCAAGCGCAACTCACCCGTCATTATGTTAAGCCCCGCCCACCAACTCTAAACCAGATGTGATTGGCCTGACCAGAGTTTGGTTTACAGCACTGACGTGTATTGAGAGTTGCTAGACGACACTCGTTTAGATTAGATTTGCTGCCGCTAGGGTGCATCTAGATTTCTAGGTTGCACCTGCTCACTTAACAAAAAGCGTAATTTTAATAATAGTCACGAAAGCTGCAACTTGCTAATACAACGATAGACAGAAATCATATTATCTGTAATGCTGTGCCCCATGCTCCAGTCCTTGAATCCTCAGTTTGATCTATGCTGGCAACAAATTTGCTGAAATAAGGACTCTGCACTGATCCATACTAGAAGAACAGTTTCAGAATAATACAAGATTAATCAAGGTTAAAATTAATTTGGCTAGACAGAACTTAAATAACACAATTAAACAAAAGTCCATAGTACACAACTGTCAGCGTAGAAATATGCATACTAAGAAATATGAAAATGGTTTCAAAGAGTCATGATATCTGGCACACTACATACCCTGTGTGTGAGTGCCACTAGGACACGAACACAACATGGCATGGCGGTTCTGGCTGCAGAATGTTCCCCAAATGGCAGCTCTGCTACACTTCCTTAAATACTCAGACCAGAACAAAGGGTTGTAAATATTTGCAAACACAACACCTGGTTTAGGTGGAGAGGTCTTAGATCTTTGAAGAGACCTGAGAAGGAGAAGCCCTGAATTCTCAAACGTTTCAATCTTTTTTATCCTAGTGACTATAGTGAAATTGAGACGAATTTACCCATTGCACTGAGACCTTTAAAAAGAGACCAAACATGAAATGGACAAAACAATAGATTCACAAAATACATCATCTGTAGTGTTTCTCAAACCTTTTCTGCTATTCCCCATTTTGGAGGTAGGGAAGGCCTCCGAGCCCCACCTGTCCCCAATCGCCCCAACAAAATGGTAATTTTCTAGGCTTTAAAGGTGCACTATGTAGTATTTAGTATGTAGTATACCTACAATATCCCAGATGTTTCCAACTATTTGTAAATTGTGAGAAAATTGCTATTTTAACTCAGGACAGGGACGTGTCAGCATTGCGTTTGAGGGAGTCACCTGTCAATTGCGTCATATCTGCGTTACCCTCGGTTTCGGCTTTTATTTGGCAGGAGCGCTTTACTCTTAGTAGTGTGAACAAGTGAACGCACGGAGTAACGTCATAACATCGTTTTAAACACACTTAAATGTATCTAATATGATAAACAGAGCTCCATTACCTCAAAATCATAACCGGAAGAGTGGATCAGTGCAGGCGCCCGGCGACTGTGTCCCGTCCCTTCATAATAAAAGTCCCGGTATTCGCGAGGCGGGTATTTGTTTAACAATTGCTCCAGCAGCCGTGCTTGGGTCCACAACACTTGGTCCTGCTCTGCTTTACACTACAGTAACGTTAATAACCGCATGCATGAACGTGATTTCTGTCCGAGTCCTATTTTCCACCGGCTGTGAGGTGAAGACCACATCTCCCAGGATGCTGCGCTCACACTTGTTTTGAATAGGCGCCCTCCAGTGGACGGACAGTTGCATAGTGTACCTTTAAGTTTGCCTGTTATCATTTATTTTATTAACATCACATTTAAACCTTTCATGTGTACAGTCAAAATATTTTAGCTGACTCCCAGTGTAAGTTTTTTTAAGGCAACGTTTCACTTCAATGTTTCTATGGGCGTCATGTTTATCACGTGACTCACCACAACCAAAATAGCGCTGTATGACAGATGTATGCTTTTATTCGTTTTTTTCTTTTTTATTCAAAATATTGACAAACTTGCTTACCATGTCATCAACTATCTAATCATCCAATTGTGGGTGTGTTTTGCCATTTAAAACCCATTATAAATGATCTTGATTTTGATCTGTAATGTGAGATGGGCGCTGCCACGTTTGAACAAATGCACCGCAGTTCAGAGTCCTGTCAATCGGATTTACAGTAAATTCATCAGCTTCTCTTGGAATAAGTAAGTGACCGGTAAACTGGGAGGAGAATCGAGTAAACTTTATAGTTACTTACACTATGTGTATCTGATATGAATAAAACATATCGCCAATTGTATTTGATTGGATTGTTATTGCTGCTTCCATAGACACCATGTGTGTATTCTACAAACTCTAAATGTATTGTTTTACAAGTACTTATGCGTATTTAAACGTTACCTATTAAATTCAAACTAAAATAAACAGTAAGTGGTTGAAAACACTGCATGATGTATGTCAAGAGCTGAGCACTTCCGCATCTGGCTCAGTGCCAGCCGAAGCGTCCCACCGTTTGAATCTGGCAGTGATGTCACGTCACTGAACATTCTAAATCCCACACGTGGGTCCGTACTCTCAGGGGCACAGAAATAAAAATCCTGTGTGGGGCCGCTCATTAGGTTAATAGGGATTTTCCTACGGTTAATAGGCACAAAAAATCAACAAATTTCCACACGTTTGTCGCGCCCCACACTTTGAGAAACGCTGATCTGTATATCTGCATTCTGTGACTTGAATCAGGGAGAGGGGAGAGGTGAAGGTTTTGGGCTATGGAGGACGAAGTTGCTCAAAATTAAATAATTCAATAAATAATGAATTCAATAAAACAACAATTAAATGTACCAGTTTATTCTGAAATAATTAAATTAAAAATTGAATAATTAATTAATTTCATTCATTATTAATTCAATAAATAAATAAATGTATATATTTATTATTTTAAATTAAATTAAATTTTTTAATATATTTCACAATTACCTCTTCCACATTTTTTATGTTTAAAACTCTTTTTTTTTCATTATTTACTGTGCTTTTTCAAAAAGACGTTTTTCATAATAATATGCTGCATTTATGAATGACGCTTATTTGACGAATCATGCATTTCCAAAGCACGATTTTCCCAAAGATTTTTTTTCATAATAATAGAGGACATTTCACAGATGCCAATCAACAGGCAGTGGGTAGAGCTTGGCACTGATTGGTTTAAAGTTGAAGAGTTGACAGACATGACAGATCTATCTGTGTGTGGTGATGACATCACGGAACACCAAGGGTGCTTCTCATTTCTTATTTGTTACTGAAAATGTATTTTGACCTTATTGAATTTTTTAAAAACCTGAAAACTATGAGTGGCTGTGTTAAGGCAGTGCGTTTTTATCTTGATCAATTCCTACCGCCATATTAATTTCCAGTCAATTCCCCAATTTCCCTTTGCCAATTGCCAGACCCAGACAGAAAAAAGTAATCAATCTGAAAGGATTATCCAAACAGCACCAAGCTCCACCCACTGCCTGTTGATTGGCATTCGTGAAATGTCCTCTATTATTATGAAAAACGTATTTTTGAAAAAGCACATTTACTAATGAAAAAATGTATTTGTATCAATTTGGAAGAGTGTGTGTGGAAGAGGTAATTGTGAAATATATTAAACAATTTCATGTAATTTTACAAAATAAATAGATACATTTAGCTATTTATTTAATTAATTATTTAATTAATATTTAATTAAATTAAGTGTTTAATTATTTAATTAATTATTAAATTAATATTTTATTAAATTAATTGTTTAATTATTAAATTAATTATTTAATTATTTAAAAAAATCAGAATAAACTGGTACATTTAATTGTTGTTTAATTGAATTCATTATTTATTGAATTATTTCATTTTGAGTAATTTGGTCCTCCATATTGAGCAGGGCAATGTCCTCAGACTTTCTGTGAGATCTTCTCTCCAGATTAGTGAGTTGTATTGCTTTATTGCAGGGCGTTGGATCTCAGCTTTCATCTCAGAAGTAAAACCAGTCCTTACATAGCTATACATTATTCATTATGTTCTGCATATGAATCATTTGACATGGTTTCGATTTATATATTCACACCCTCGTTCTATCTTCCATATGCTCAAACTTCAGATTACAAATACAATTTATAAACACAATAACATCAACTAATATATATATATATATATATATATATATATATATATATATATATATATATATATATATATATATATATATATATATGCATGCTTTTGGATAATTCATTTGCAAACTCCATGACAGTTGCTTTCCAGAACATCAGCAGTGATCCCTGCTACAACTATGAGTCTCTGGATCGTCCCTGGAGAGCCAACAATGAAAGTGGAGAGAGCATTTGTGATGAATCTTTCTCCTGGAATGGTTGGTACCGGCTCTTCTACAATGGAATGGACATCCGGATGCCAGAGACCTGTGTTGGTTCATTCAGCTGTAACACATTCTATAATCTGTGGCTCAATGGTCCTCACCCTCAGATAGAGCATGGAGTGGTGATCAGGGAGGTCTGTGGTAATTATCATTGGGGAGGTTGCTGTGATTACAAGTCAAAACCCATCAGAGTGAAAGCGTGCCCAGGCAATTACTATATCTATGAACTTGTAAATCCACAAATCTGGTGTTCTGGATACTGCACAGGTAATGTGCTTTTCTCATTTGAGTATTTCAAACCTTTTAAAATGATTTCTGTCAGGACATGACGTGCATTTTTTTTTTTTTTTTTTTAGATGTCAGCACTATTTCACAGGCGGTTTCCACGGTGAGTCCAGATATATTTACTGGATCCACCATCACCTTGAGTAAGTTGTAAATATGAACTAATATATGAGTGTTATTGAAATTATTATTATTGTTATTATTATTATTATTATTATTATTATTAAAGATTTGCATTCGTTTAAATGGCTATTTTTATGCATAAACACTAATACACAGTCACATTGTGTATGCATGAAAATTCTTATGATTATTATTACTGTGTTTCACTGATTCTGTCACATGCCTGTCCTGTCTTGTGTGCACGTGTGGGTTTTGGCATTCTAAGCTCATGTAATTGTCTGATCCCTCCCCCTTGTTATCTGATTAGTGTTTGATTTCTCGCACCTGTTTCCTCTTGATTTCTTCCCTTTATAAGCTCCTTGTGTCGGCTACGTGTCCCTGTGTTGGTATGGCTTTAGTTCATGTATTTTCTAGTTTATGGTTTCCCCCCTTGTGTGTTTTGTGTTTGTTTTATTTTGTTTTAAATAAATGATCAATTCTGCACTTGAGTCCTCGCACCATTTTCTTTGTGTTCACGACCGTGACAGATTCAGATTTGCACTTGTGAAATCTTTCATTGAAATTTAACTAGTCTAGTTTTAATCTTATCATCTTTAACTAACAGATGATGAGCCGTGCAATAACTACAACATACTCGACAACTACTGGAGAAGCACACTCAATTACTGGAATTTATATGGGTACTTATCTGGTCATGATGACACTCGTGTAGAATGGGATGGCTGGTATCGTCTCTTCATGAATGGATCAAGTGCTCAGATGCCTGAGTGGTGTGTGACTTACATGTCATGTGGAGGTTATAGTTCTCTGTGGCTTGGTGGCTCTCATCCTCGGCTAGAAGATGGAGTTGTTACTCGTGAAATCTACGGCTCTCTATATAGTCAGTGCCGTCGCTACAGATCCAACCCAATCCAAGTCAAAGCTTGTCCTGGAAATTATTATGTCTACAAATTTACTAGACCGACTCTTTCAATCCCAGCTCCTGTATATTGTTCAGGTACATTCATTCATCTTTGTATTTGACATGCTTCTCATAAATTGTATTGATTTATATTCGGGTTGTTAATTTTAACATATTTAGTCTGCAAAATATAATGCTCTTTTCATTTTTTCCTTAATAGTTCCTTTCTCCACCCCAAGTGTTGACCCCTGCTACAACTATACCCTTCTGAATGATCCTTGGAGGGCCACTGACCATTATAACTTAGGCATGTGTGATTATAATGTGGACTGGAAGGGCTGGTACAGGCTGTTCTACAATGGTCTAAATGCTCAGATGCCAGAATCATGTGTTAATTACGGCATGTGTGGCACTAATCACCCACTGTGGCTCAACGGATCTCACCCACAGCTGGAAGATGGAGTGGTCACCCGTCAGGTCTGTCTCTCCTCAGGGGGTTACTGCTGTTCTCTCACATCCCACCCTATAAGAGTCAAAGCCTGTCCAGGAAATTACTATGTTTATGAGTTTGTCAAGCCAATATTTTGTGGAGCTTACTGTGCAGGTGAACATTTATTCATATCATCTTTTGCCATTTACTTTTCTGGAGTTTTTTGTGTGAAAATTATTGCTTTTGATATAAACTGTTCCTTATGCTAGATGCCTCAAATCAGTCCATCTCATCAGCATCTACAACAACAGAGACAGTCACATCTATTGAACCCATTACTCCGCCAATCACAACCACTGGTAACGTCTTGCTTCCTTTATAAACTCCGATGAGCATCTTTTTGGGCATTTATTTTTATTAGACATGATCTCTTTAAATATTCCTGTTAACCACAGCTAAAGTGCTAAATAGATTGTTCTGTTGCTCACTCTGACAAACAAACGGGTTAACTGTCTTACAATGACAACTGTCAGTGTGAAAAAAAACATATCCCAAAGACAACATTCCGGAACAACACTCTTCATTTACCACAGGGCAAGATTCAATTTACATTTAACCAGTTTAATATGGATAGGCACTGAAATGTAGACCTTCGATTAAGTGTTTTTGACTTACACTGTTACATGATGTGAAACAGGGATTCACTAACTTTAATCATAACTAATGATGATATGACAATCAGAAAATCCTTTCAGGATACCTTGGAATCAGTGTTACAGTACCCCAGGCACACTGTTTTACCGGTTTGGTAGCAGTGTCAGTTCTAAAATAAAGATGTTTTAAAGTTTAATGAACAAACAACATTTTTATTTTCAATCAACAGTCTGTGCAGACTATTTGAGAATAATGCTTTTGCAAATAAGTGGCGCAATGTGTTGTGAAATCACTGACTTCTTGAAGTCAGTTTGCTTGTAATATTTGTGCTCAATTGCAAAGGGACTCAAGTTTGACTGTGTACACCTCTTGTGTTGTCAGCTTAATAAAAGATGTTCTTAAAGCTAAAGACAAATTGTCTTTAGCTTAAACTTAGAGCACAAATGAAACCGGGAGCTTAAGCAAAGAGTGTCCTGGAGATAACATAAATAGTACAAAAAATATACATAAAAACATAAAACTATTCATTCAGCAAAAGTTATATTTGTATTTTTCCATGACAACAGCTCTCCCTGTTGACCCCTGCTACAACTACAATATCCTGAATGATTCCTGGAGAGCAACCAGCAATCAACATTCCTCTCAATTAATGTGTGACACTGCGGTCAGCTGGAACGGCTGGTACCGTCTCTTCATTCAGGGTCAGAGCGTTCAGATGCCAGACACGTGTGTTGATGAGTATAGTTGTGGCACTCATGCTCCACTGTGGCTGAAAGACGGACATCCAACAGTTGAGGATGGAGTGGTCACTCGAGACGTCTGCGGTCACTGGAGCAATAACTGCTGCTATTTCCAATCCAATCCCATTAAAGTCAAAGCCTGCCCTGGAGATTATTATGTCTATGAGTTTGTGAGCCCAACTGGCTGCCATTTAGCATACTGTGCAGGTAAATATATTTCCATGTGCATATTGTTTATGTAAGAGATTGCTTTTTTAAAATATAATATTTATCATTTATTTCAGATTCAAGCAACATAACCACTACTACTGTCATGCCAGAGACAACTATAACTGAAGCTACAACAGCAGAAACTACAGCAGCTGAAAATACAGCAGCAGAAACTACAGCAGCTGAAACTACAGCAGCAGAAACTACAGCAGCTGAAACTACAGCAGCAGAAACTACAGCAGCAGAAACTACAGCAGCTGAAACTACAGCAGCAGAAACTACAGCAGCTGAAACTACAGCAGCAGAAACTACAGCAGCTGAAACTACAGCAGCTGAAACTACAGCAGCTGAAACTACAGCAGCAGAAACTACAGCAGCTGAAACTACAACAGCAGAAGCCATGGACACTACGACTGGTAGTATTATGTATTGATTAATGTATAATGAGCAAATCACATCCATGTTATGTGTTTGAGATGCATGTACATAATTTAAAAGAATGTATAAAGCCATAAAGGCTATTATATTTTGAGCTATATTGAGGTGATTCAGTCATTAGCACAAGGTCAAAGGTAATCAGCCATGATGATATATGGCTACGATGTTATTTCATTAAACAGAGAATACAAATATTATGATGGGGACACTAAGATCAGTTAAATCGAAATAAATACGTTTTTGTTTTGTTTGTTTTTTTAGACAATGGCATCAACATTACAGGCCGATTTTATCCATTTGGAACTGGAGACTCAGTGAATGGACGCATTGATGATGGGAGTTCATCCGTTATATACCTCCAGCAGCCATTTATATTTTTTGGACAATCATACAACCAAATTTATGTAAGTTAATCTGATATGAGATGATTTTGGATTATGACTGTCTGTTGGGGAGACTTAAAAGGACTGTATTTGATTTCTATTGCTGGAACTACTGTTGTGTGGAAACCACTAATAATTGAGGGTGTAATAAACTGTTGCAGTAAGCATGGTCATACAATTTCCCAATTAATTATATACTCAAATTTGCTGGTATATGTATGTGTGGTTCTGAAACAACAAATACTAATTATGAATAACAGCATTATGAATAAAATATCCACACATTCCAATACTAGTAAGTAGTAACAGATGCAATTAACTATCGGTCAAAACATACAAACGACCACTATAGGCGGTGTCAATTTTAGCTACATAAATGTGACTGGCAATAATATCTGTTTAACAGATTGTACTGAATATGACTGCTTAAAAGTATCAAACAACATAATCCACAATGTAGATAAATAATATCTGCAATACATTCATAACACTTAAAATATTCACAGAGAGTAATGAAGATAAACAAAGGGATTGGCACAATAACTCTAGCATCGCGTTAATCAAAGATTAACGATAAATATCAAAATATAACACACAAACACAATTTTATTGATTACTAAATAGCAGATTAATACAGAAACACTTACTATTCATCAGTAACTCACACAATAAAAGTATAACCAGTTTTCAGAATGGAAAATACACTCAGCAACGCAGTCCCGTCATGTCACACACATACTCTTGCGAAACAAATAAGCAACCACAGCTTAAAAAACAAGCCCAATATTATTATATTATTTATTATTATTTTTCAATATCATTTATGATCACTAATATGCACTTTTTTACAGTCTATGATTTGGAGTTGGGACATGAGCACTGCAATATAGCCACATATTTATAATAAAATACATTTAAACCATATACCTACTGTTATTATTATAGTAGCCTACATTTTTTATTTTTTATTTTTTTGTAACAGCCTGTAATAATAAATGCATTATGAAAATATTGTTAAAATTAAATTAGGCGCGCTTCCTCTCCATCTCTGTACATCTCTGTTGTTTGCATTGTTTGTAAAAAATGTATTCGTCTATTTATCTCTACGAATTATCATCACGTGCATTTATAAGGTCACATCCATAGACTGTAAAAAATATCGACATAGTGTCCGTGACGTCACCCATAGGATTCCGATAATCCGTTCTAAAGCGTAAAGTAGAGATGAGCTGGGCGTCGCCATCTTGCGAGCGAGTCATCGCGTGTCACTCCCAGGATAACAGAAAATGGGCAAAGAGGAGGGATGTGGGCGGAGCTTCGGTGACGCAATGAATATAGGCAGTGGATAAATGGCTATCCACCTGTCATTCAAAGTAACCACGCCCTTAATTATGCAGAACTTTAAGGCTTTATATAATGTAAACGAATGAGTTATAAAAAAATTCACCCCCCTCACAGTTGTCATAAAGGTCAAAAATAGCCGTATAGGCCAAAACCACTATTTGTACGAGATTGTAAACATGTTTTTTTTTTCTGCTGTAAAGTTGAGAATTTTAAAATGGGGCTCAATAAGAAAGGAATTGCAGTTTACATTATTTCCGTATTGGCTTCAAGAGAGATCGCGGAAGAGGTTGCCGCTTGGTCACATCACATGCCTGCATGTTGAACGCGATTTTTCTTCAATGAGGGGGAGAAGGAGGCGGGATGTATGAGGATGAATTACTACAGCACTTGTATCATTGCAGAATGGCCATTAGCTGTGAGAAGACAGTCAGGCAATGTATTGGACAAAACAGCGACCACAAATGTAAAGAAACAAAGTCATATTTTCTAACAAGCAACCACATTTTTTAAAATAATCCCCAAAAAACGCAACCCGCGACTCGAGAATTTTTAATGCAACTTGCCAAAACAAAGAAGCCCAAAGTCGCATGTTATACGCAGACTTGGCAACTATGGTTTTAAGTGTTGGAGCGCATCAATATGCACATATTGATGCGCTTCAACACTTAAAACCATAGCCAAAACCATAGACTAGCCAATTTCCAGCGGTGTGCATAAACGATTATTCTGTAATCTGCACTGCCTTTACAGTTTCTAATATGTCTTTGTCTCTAAACATTATACTACTGGAGAAAAAATAAATAGGAAAATTAAAATTTACTGCAGCTCAAATTATTGTTACAAACAACATTGCATCTTTTATTAGAATTCTGAAATAACAATCAGTCCTCTTCTATTTCAGGTTAACAACAATGGACACTTGACTTTTGACGGGGCATGGTCCAGCTTCTCTCCATACCAGTTCCCAGCTTATGGAGGGAAAGACCTCATTGCTCCATTCTGGACAGATATTGACAACCGTTATAATGGTGTTATCTCATATCAACAGTACACCTCAGGCAGTGTCCTTACACAGGCGACCCAAGACATAAACCAATACTTCCCTGCCTTGAGCTTCTCTGCTTCATGGGTCTTTGTTGCAACATGGGATAGAGTTGCATACTACTCCAATTCAAGAACAGTAAGTAGCCTAGTTTGGTACCATGAAGACCGGCCCGGAAAGTACTGCATAACTTTCAGTAATTATAGTGTTACCCTAAAGTAAATACTTGTAGGTATAAGAGAACAATATGTAATATTTGGGGAATAAAGGGGCAACTATCAGGAAAATTAACAAATTATTTACACTGCAAGTATTTTTTATTTAAGGGGTAATTATCCGTGTAGTTACGGGGTAAGTATGAATCTGGGGGCTGCAAAATAAAGCGGCTCTTGTTCTCCTCTTGTTTCATGTAGTTACTGGGTAAGCACAATAAAACACAAATACAATCTGATAACACTTGGAAAACTTTATTTAAAAAATGAAAAATAAAAACGTTTTTTTTTTTTTTTTTTTTTTTACAGATTTACACAACATTAATTTCTCTTGCTTGGCTTCATCCTCCTCTTGTTCCTCTTCTTTTTCGTCCTTGCCACAGATGAATCTTAAGAAGGAATCCCACATGTCTCTAGCTAGTATTCTGTATAATGTAACTGTTACACTGAAAATACACTGCGCGCAGAAATGTCCTTACCGTTTACTCGTCTTTTACCCTTATGCCATCGGACCAGCAGTCATCTCTCTGCGTGAGCATGCGAGGCGAGGGTTGATTTCACGCATGGTGTAACTTGAAGCGTGACGTGCACACACCGAAAAACTCTGGTCGTGTGGATGTCGGATTATATCAGTTTTAATTTTTTTTTATAAACAATAATATAATATATGATAATAGCAATTAGAAACAAACAAGACTAAAAGACAAGAGACGCCAGTTCTCTCATGTGTTTCAGATGAGAACTTCATGAAAGCTTGAAGCACCTCATGATCACATGTGAAAAGGTGACTAAATTATGACAGCATTTCTTGGTGTACTACTTTTTCGTTTAAAAAATAATAATACAAATTTTCAAAAGACATGGGATTCCTCTTAATATCCATCAATGGAAATAAAAAAAAGAAGAGGAGCAAGAAAAGAAAAGAAAGGGAAAGGGAGAAAACGTGTCTCTTTCTGTCAGGATCTTATCATTTATACTTAAAAAGTTTATTTTACAAAAATGTCATAAATCTGTTTTGAAATAAGTTGTTTTTCAAATAAATATTTATGAGTGATATCAGATTGTGTTTTTTTGTTCTTACCCTCTAACTACATGAAACAAGAGGGGAACAAGAGCCACTTTAATTTACAGCCCGGAGATTCGTACTTACCCTTTAACTACACAGATAATTACCCTTTAATTAAAAAATACTTACAGTATAAATAATTTATTTTTCCTGATAGTTACCCCTTTATTCCCCAAAAATGACATAGTTCCATTATACCTACACGTACTTACTTTATAGTTTATAATTACTTTATGATTTTATACACTATAATTACTAAAAGGTATGCTGTAAATTAGCTTTAATTAGGCAGTACTTTCCGGGCAGTAATTTAAAGCGTTACCCAATCAGTATACCATGTTTTCTTGCTTCACTTTCAAATAAATTAAAAAAAAATTTTTTTTCAGGAAACATCTTTTCAAGTGGTTTTGATTTCAAATGGCCATCTCTCCTTTGTTGTAATGAACTATGGTGCAATCGCTCCAACTCAACGATATGTACAGGTATGCACAAGATGACATTGATATATTGTAAATTGGCTACACTTTAATTTGATGGTCCTCTTTAGATATTCTGTTGTCTATAAGTAGTGCATACAAGTTTATGCACCTACATATCAACTGACTTAGAGTATTAGTTGGCTGTTATAGGGTTAGGATTACGAGAATAAAAGGTAACACTCTAAAGAATTCTGGGTAAAAAAACAAACAAATGTTGGGTCAAATATGGACTAACCCAGCAGTTGGATTGTTTTAACCCAGCGATTGCATTGTCTTAAGCAAATATTTAACCCAACCGCAGGATTAAAACAATTGCCCCAATTAACCCAATTGCTGGGTTAGTCCATATCTGACCCAACATTGGGTTAAAACAACCCAGCATTTTTTTTAGAGTGTAGGGCTGACCTAATTTACTTTAGACAAAGGTTGTCAAGTTGACATGTACTTGCAAAGTTGAATGTCTGTTGAGGGATCATCAAAATGAATTGTTAACAGATATTAAACAGACAGTCTACAGTGTTAGCGAAGCTACTTTTAAAGTAGTTTCTGAAAGTAGTTTATGTTATTAACAAGCTACAAGCTGCTCACAAATGAAAGTTGTTAAACTAATGTCAAGTTACCCTTCTTAAAAAGTAGTTAGGTACACTACATGTTACTATCAAAAAGTAGCTAGCTACATTGAAACTACCTTTATTTATTTATTTTACAATTACATTTTTATTTTACAATTATTTCAACTTCTTTCCTACATTTAGATATGTGAGCAAATGCATTTTTGTCTCTGTGCATGCATTGTTTTGGTTTGGCAGGGTCGCCGCTAGCTTAGCTTGGAATCCTATGTTGCCAGCTAGCATGTTCCGAGTAAAAGTTATTCAGAACGAGTACAAATAGCGATGCAGATTAAGACTAGCCAATTTCCTAGGCAGATATTGACTTGGGACTATATTATGGGGAAGCACAGGTGAAGCACTGCTACTTGGGCGCAGAGATATAATATAATATGGTCACAAGTCAATATCTGCCTAGGAAATCGGCTAGTCTTAATCTGCAAGTGACTGATCACATCTAAATTTTTCAGTTGGCTGATTTGAATTTCTGTGAATTAAATTGCATCAATTCACAGAATTTCAATTCACTACAAATCCTCTCATCATAACAAACTTGTGAAGTAGTCAGATATTTTTGTTTTTCATTAGACTTTGTAATATTCCCCTCAATTAGCCTATATATTTAACATTCCAGTACAAAAAAGTAACACACATTTTTATTTTAGTGGTATAAATTTGATTAACTATAAAAATTAATTCAAAATAGAAAAAAAGGCTAATGAGCCAATACATTTTTCTCTTCCGCCATCTACTGCCATAGTGTTTTATTTTAAATTTGAATGTTGTTAACGTCCTAATGTTATTTTGATACTCAAAGCCTGCAAATCTGAATATAAACGAATACTCGAAGGTGAATATAAAGGAATGATGCTAGACTGTCTAAAGACCATCAAAATAAAGCGTTACCAATAAGGATTGTGTGCATTATTTATGCCTAACTAACCAGACATCTGGATGTCTTCCATATCATTAGGCTGGTTATGACACTATCGACTCAAGTCATCATTTCTCAATTACTGGATCACTCCAGAATGGCATCACAAACCTGCCATACAGCAGCAATGTCAATGTGCCCGGCAGATGGGCCTTCAGAACTGATCATGGAACACGGGGGTGCCAATTTAATGGTAACACTACTTCTGCTGCTGTTAGTCAGCCATAGGTCAAGATTTCTACTAATTACACAATTTATTTTTGGGTTTTATATCCATAAACTCTTTGTTATAGGTTTTCCAGTGCAGCTGGGAGACTCCTTCTGGAATGATGCCACCTGTCAGCGGAGATGCACCTGTACCAGAAGTGGCCTCCAGTGCAGACTTGAGCCCTGTACTTATTCCCAAGCTTGTCGTCCAGCTGCTTTCCAATACTCTTGTCAGAACATTCAGAGGCAAACGTGCACCATCTCCGGTGATCCTCACTACTACACCTTTGACAATAAGATATTTCACTTTCAAGGAACCTGCACGTATGTTCTGTCTGAGGTTAGTAATGTTAGACATTTTTCTATGACTTTCTATTTATTGTAGAAGAGATTGTATAGCCCTTTACTTATTCTGCATTTGTATCATTTTTTAGGCTTGTGGAAATGGTTTACCATACTATCGCATTGAGGGCAAAAATGAGCATCGGGGGAGTACACATGTGTCATGGACTCGGATGGTCAGAGTATTTGTCTATAATGAAGAAATTGAACTGGTCAAAGATCACAATTATGAGGCAAAAGTAATTATCACATTATTTCTGTAATGTTGATTTCAGTTTAGCCATCCATCCATATTCCTAATTTATTTTTTTCATTGTCAAGGTTAATGGGACCTTTATAGCAACACCATTTACCCTTCACAATGGCTCCATCCAAGTCTATCAGTCAGGTTTTTCCTTGGCCATCAGCACAGATTTCGGTCTCCTAGTGACCTATGATGCATACAGCTATGTCACCATCTCTGTACCTTATGACTACCAGAATGCCACATGTGGTCTGTGTGGGAACTATAACCTACACCCTGAAGATGACTTCCGTTCAGTCTCTGGGGAGATCTTGAGCTCGGATGTTGACTTTGCCAACTCTTGGAAGGTAGAAGGGGACACAGATCCTGAATGCCATGATGTCCGGTGCACAGGTCTCGCTTGTGCAGTTTGTACCAACAGTGAAATTAGCCTTTACAGTGACACAAACCACTGTGGAATCCTAGAACATGTTTCGGGGCCTTTTGCATCTTGCCACTCTGTGTTTTCACCACAGACCTACAAAGAGAACTGCGTCTATGATCTTTGCTTAGGAGGGGGATACCAGCCTATTCTCTGCCAGGCTCTCAGTGTGTATTCTGCTCAATGCCAACAACGGGGTGTACAACTTGGACAGTGGAGACAACCAGGCTTTTGTGGTGAGTGCCTAATTATGTCTTTATTAGAAGTAAATTTGGCATTCAACTTAATGTAACTTAAATATCATATAAAATCAGTCCTCAGGTCTTTACACCGATCTTTACACTGATCTTAAGACTTTACATAGGTCTCAAAGTACTACTACTTGTTTATAAATCACTCAATGAGCTAGGAACTCAATACATTACAGACATGCTGTTTAAATACAAACCCAACAGATCATTCAGATCAACAGGATGAAGTCAGTTAGAAATACCAAGAGTTCACTCAAAGCAAGGAGAGTCTGCTTTTAGCTATAATGCCAGCTGCAGTTGGAACCAGCTTCCTGAACAGATCAGATGTGCTCCAACAGTAGCCACATTCAAATCCAGACTCAAAACACATCTGTTTAGCTGCGCATTTACTGAATGAGCACTGTGACACTGTACATCTGACTGATTCCACCTTATCTTATCAATGCATCTTTTTTTAAATAACTGTTTTAGTTTTTGTTCTTATCTTTGGTCAATCATTTTATTCTTCCTAATTCTCTTTACAACTGTATATTTCTATTTCGTATGCATGTGTTGATTATTATATTTGATTAGGGCTTTCTGACTGGAAGAGATTGGAAAAGGAGAGCAGTGTGCTTCGCTTCATTCTGGTTGTTAATGGTAAAGTGTTAACAAAAAGGGAGGACCTGCGGGGCATTGGTAACGTCCCCTAAAGGAGCCCATCTTGGACTGACTTGGGTCCAGGAGACATTGCGAACCTGCTCCATCTCTTCCATCTCAGAAATTAGAATCAGGCAGATAGGGTTCTATTTATCACCATTTTATCGTTATATTTATCTTTCATTTATCTATTTAACTGTTTATTTTTTATTTTTGTTACAAATATTTTAATTATCATTGTTTTTATTTTTAATTCTTATACATAGTATTCTTATTTCTTATACATGTTATCACTATTTTAATTCATTTTCTATGTAAAGAACTTGCCATTGTGTATTAGATGTGCTAAAAAAAATAACTTGCCTTGCTTTTTTTGTGCAAGGTGAAAGATCCAGAGTTTGATGCATATTCTTATTTCTACTCTCCATTTCCAGAAATCATATGCCCTGATAGTCACAGTCATTTTGAGTCCAATGGAACAAGCTGCCCTGCAACTTGCAGCAACCCATCTGCCCCAATAAACTGTCCCTTGCCCAATCAGGAGAGCTGTATCTGTAATTATGGGTACGTCCTCAGTGCTGGGCAATGCGTGCCTCAAGTTAACTGTGGCTGCACATTTGAGGGCTTCTATTACTCTGAAGGACAGTCAGTAGTGTTAGATGAGGACTGTGGTAGACAATGTGTTTGCAGTAACAGGTTAATGGTCTGTAATCAGCACCAGTGTGGTCCAGCAGAGGTGTGTGGACTCCATAATGGTGTGAGGGGCTGCAGACCCATCAGTTATGCTACCTGTTCGGTTGAAGGCCTGGGTTTCTACCATACCTTTGATGGACAAACTTTCAGATACCCAGGAGCTTGTGGACTGACCCTTGCAAGAGTAATGGGGCCATCCCAACTGCCTTACTTTGTTTTGACAGTGGAGAAAGTACCCAGAGGCCCTCGAGACTTTTCCAGGTTTCTAAATTTTGAGACTAGAGGATCTCATGTTTCCATTGAATTGGGAGAAGGTAGCAATGTACAGGTTAGCCACAAAAATCTTAGCTTTTCATTTATTTGGAACAATTTAACTATATTATTTACAACTCATATAATAGATGAATTAACGTTTAAATTCTCCTAAGGTGGATGGACAGATGGTTGGCCTACCCATCAGTGTTGGTTCCAGTCAGATCCGCATCTATCACAGTAGTGTGAGGGGTTTTGTTTTGGAGACAAACTTTGGAGTGACCGTTAGAGCTGACTGGCCAAACATTGTCCGAATCACGGCTCCAACCACATACAATGGTACACTTGGAGGTCTGTGTGGGAACTTGAATGGAAACATTAATGATGAATTCCACAGCCCAAATGGTGTCCTGCTGAATGACTCCCGGGAATTTGCAGATAGCTGGCGTGACGGATCTCTGTCAGCACACTGTGAAGACCAAGCTGATATCTGGGAACCAGGACTTTATCAGAACAGGAGCGAGTTTAGAGAGATCTGTAGCATCATGGCAATGAATAATGGACCATTTGCTGAGTGCAGAAGAACTCTAGACCCTTGGCAGTGGATTGAAAACTGCATTCAGATGCTAGAGCAGACGGAGGGTGCCAGGGAGGCTCTATGTGAAGCCCTGCGAGGTTACACACTGCACTGCCAACAGAATGATATTACAGTTGGAGAGTGGAGGAATATCACCCACTGTGGTTAGTATCTTGTTAGGTGATAACATTTTTGAATTAAAACCATACATTTGACTTTCAAATCTTCAAAAATCGGATCATTCATCATTGCCTTTTCCATCCTGTTTTGTATTATTATCCCAGATCCCAACTGTCCAGCAAAAACCCATTTTGAGCTGTGTGGCACATCCTGTCCTGCGTCCTGCCCTAGCCTCTCATTTCCGTTCCAGTGCGCTCTGCCATGCCAAGGGGGATGCCAGTGCAATGATGGACTAGTGCTGGATGGAGATCACTGTGTTCCCCCCACTGGTTGCGGCTGCCACTATCGTGGCCGTTATCGGCAGCCTGGAGAGCAGTTTTGGCATGGTGAAGAGTGCCAGTTCCTGTGTGTCTGTGATGGAATCACTGGAAATGTACGTTGCACACCATCATCTTGCAGTGAACAGGAAATCTGTCGTGTGGTAGATGGGGAGTATGGCTGCCATCCTCGTCCACATGGTGACTGCTATGCTTCTGGAGATCCCCACTATATCTCCTTTGATAGAACCTACTTTGACTTTCAAGGCACATGTCGATATGTGCTGGCCACAGTATGTAATGATACTCGCGGACTTTCACACTTCAAGGTGGAAGCAAGAAATAAAGCATGGAATGGATGGCCTGTGTCAATAACTGTTGAAGTATTTGTCAATGTCTCTGGGCACCTTGTGCACATGTCAAAGGACTTGAACAGTTACTCTGCTGTTAAGGTGAGCAAGTCCCACTCACTGTAATTTGCCATTGAATATATGTGATATGAAAATGTTTGTTGTAATTATTGACATGATTTTTTTGTACAAACAAGTGCTATTTTTCTTCAATTAGGTTGATGGCGAGATCAGAAACCTCCCTGTCTATCTTGACTCTGGTAGGGTATCTGTCTACTCCACAGGACAGTTTATATATGTATCAACTGACTTTGGTTTCAGTGTCAGTTATGGTGGATCCTGGGAGGTAAAAATTGTTGTGCCAGCCAACTACAGTGGAGTTACATGTGGCATCTGTGGCAACTTTAACGGCCGTAGGGAGGATGACTTCCTCACTCCTTCAGGTGCTCTGGCACCTTCAGCAGTTCAGTTTGGTGCAGAATGGATGGTTGAGGAGGACTTGCCATGCAATAATCAGCATGGGGATGGTTCTGGCCATTGCCACGATGAGAGCTCAACTCGGATCTCACAAGCGTTGTGTGGGATCATCAGAGACAGTCAGGGTCCCTTTAGCTTTTGCCATGCTTCTGTACATCCACAGGCCTATTTTGACAACTGTGTGTTCGATGTATGCATTTCTGGGAATCATAATGATGTCTTGTGTCGCTCTGTCCAATCCTATGTGAGTGCTTGTCAATCTGTCAATGCTGTGGTCTACCCCTGGAGAGAACTTACATCCTGTGGTAAGGGACTGGAGGTTAAAAAAAATCTATATTGAATTTTACTTTTATCTTAAAGATTGAATTTAGCATTTTATAAATACATTTTGTTGTTGCATTTCCAGTAATGAACTGCTCATCAAACAGTCATTATGAGTCATGTGGCACAGACTGTGGTCACACATGCGCCAGCAGCATCGATGCTAGCTGTGAACACACATGCTCCGAAGGTTGTTTCTGTGATGCGGGATTTGTGAGGAGTGGAGGACTCTGTGTTCGAGTGGAACAATGTGGCTGCCTGTATGATGGATTCTACTATCATGTGAGGGTTAAAACATTATGTTTCTGTGCTCTTATTTGTCTTATTTGACTTTAGGGAAGTGGATAAGGAGAAGCATAGTGTTAGCATATTATGGCAAAATATCTCAAACAATTACCAAAAAGCTTTGCTAGTGCAATGGCAAAGATACTCCTAAAAAACCCATGGTGATGCCATGTTTTTTGTATGTAAAAATACTCACTGATGTTATGTTACAAAAATGTAAAGTTTGCTGTCATTGTTGATTTTGCAGATTGGTGAACAGTTCTGGGATTCAACATGTTCCCAACACTGTCAGTGTTTTGCTCCGAATGATCTGCGCTGCACTGCATCTTTCTGCCCAGCGGCCATGCAGTGTGCGGTCAGAAATGGACGTCGAGACTGCTACAGTCCAATGTCCACGTGCACAGTCTGGGGCGACCCCCACTACATCACCTTTGATGGGGCTGTGGCCCACTTTCAAGTATGATTTTTTTGTTGTTGCAGAAAACAATGTTGTTTTGTGTCCCAATATTAGAGGATAAATGACTCAAGTCAAGTATATTCAAAGGAGGGTTATTAGCATTAGAATAAAACAAGGTTTGATTCCAAATGTTGTTTTTTAACATAAATGTATGAATATTTTTTACATTTTTAAATTCATGCAATGTTGCGCAATACTTTGCTGTTTTTTATTTTATTTTTCTATTCTTCTCCAGGGAACATGTTCATATGAGATTGCCCAGACCTGCGGTAATGTTACAGACAGTAATCTGCAGTTCCGTGTGGTGGCCACCAACAGGCACCGGGGGAACATGGTGGTGTCATTTGTGTCTGCAGTGGATGTTTGGTTGTCTCACCATGGACAACAGACAAACATCACTATTGGGCAGAACAGGAAAGTTAAAGTAAGTTACATTTAAAATAACATCAGTATCAATAATCTTCTGCTAATTTTTTCTCTTTTCTAATGTTGAAATGTACTAATTCCCCTCCAGGTAAATGGAAATGCTATCGGCACACCAGCTTCTCAAATCAGTGATCTTGTAGAAGTACATGAGGAGCAGGGATTTGTCATTCTGAATGCTTTCAATGAAGTAAATGTCCATTTTGATGGGCATAGCAGCCTTCTAGTCAGAGTGAGCGAGAGATTCTATGGATCTTTATGTGGAATGTGTGGAAATTTCAATGGTAATCCTGCGGATGACAAAGCTCTACCCAGTGGAAGACTAGCATCTGATGACATTTCCTTTGGCCAGAGCTGGAAATCAGACACCAGCATTCCAGGGTAAGAACCATGAGACTTTAAGACTTTAGGACATTAAGACATTTTTACCTGATACCTACCAGGAATACATTTTACTTTTCTGCCCGGAAAATCTTTGCTTCAAAACAAGTGTAGAAGCACTGCTTTAGTTTAAAATACATGTGGATAGTAAATTATGTGTTTCGTACACCTTTAAACGCTTTCTTTATCTAAATGATGAAATTAGAATAAGCATATAACTGACCAGAAGTTTCCTTGTATTCTTCAGCTGTGGTGTCAGAGACCAGACGGGTAATGCTGATGAGTGTCCATCGAGGCAGAGGTATTCTGATCTCTGTAGTATCATCACCAACACAACTGGCCCATTCCAGAACTGTCATCTTCATGTTGACCCTACACCTTACAACTACTCTTGTGTGTATGATCTGTGTCTCTACACACGTGCAAATGGCATGCTATGTTCAGCTGTTGAGGCCTATGAGACAGCTTGTGCCATCTTGGGGATACAGATCCCAGAATGGCGCTTAGGTCTGCGGTGTGGTAAGTCAAAATCATATTTCAGCACAGAATATTTTGTAATTTTGTAACCAGTGTTACCAAAATGTAGCTAGCTAAACTAACCTGGAAGCCATCCTTTAGAGAGAGGCAATTAGGCAGCAATATCTTTATTGGTCTTGGGCAGGGGTCTCCAAACTTGGTCCTGAAGGGCCACTATCCTGCAGAGTTTAGCTACAACCCAAAATAAACGCATCTGAACCAGCTAATCAGTGGTTTACAAGGCGCTAGTAAGACACTGATTAGCTAGTTCACTTGTGTTTAATTGGGGTTGACGCTAAACTCTGCAGGACAGTTGCGCTCCAGGACCAAGTTTGGAGACCCCTTGTCTTGGGTATCATGGGTAAAATTGTATCATTGCTACACATTTCACATGCAGAGAACTTAGAGGGTACTTATGTGGAAATCTTTAAGGTGAAGTAACAACCCCTCTAGCAATTAAATGTTTAATGGTCTGGTGGAAGGAAAATATATGTAAAAAACCCTAACTAACACTATGTGGATCTCAATGAAAACGGTAATAAAAACTGAAATGACCCATTTAATTCACTAGTTAAAAATATTTTATTACCTTAAGGAATATAAAGCAATAATCATTTAGGGACCCATTATGTTAAACGCTGGTTCGGTGTCTTGTTCTTCTTCATCTATCTGTGCTTTTTCTCTTAGATGTGAGAGATCCTTGTTCTAAGCTCAACTGCTCTGAGGATGAATGGTGTGGGAAGAAAAATGGTGTTTATGGCTGTTTATGTAATGATGACCATCCCAGATCACAAACCTACTCTTTTGGTTTGTATCAAACAACATCAATCAACATGTTTGGTAATTAATTAATTCCTTTTCTTTTTTAATAATTCTGAAAATCTTTTCCCTGTTTCTTTTCCCTCTCAGATTTCTCCGAAACCTGTGAAAGCAGCTCTGGCTCCATGTCTGTGTCTCGCTGTCAGCTCTTTGAGGCTGGTTTTCCAGCTGATGTCTTACACCTCAATGATCCGCGCTGCAAAGGAACGGTCCGGAATGGCAGAGTGGAATTCCATTTTGACAATGATGAACACATCTGTGGTACAAATCTTGTGGTATGTTAAACTATGTATAATTTATTCAAATACACTATCTAAATGTTTGTAATGCCTGATAGAACCAATACAGTTTGAAGAATCTCTATGGGACTTTGAGAAATTTTTAGGGAGGTCTGTACTAGGGGTTGAACGACTTTCATTTTTTTTAAGTCGACATTTATGTGATGAAAGTCGAGTCGACGTCGACTAGTCACTGATGACGTTATCAAAGAACAAATAAGCCTGAACCTCGAGCTGAGACGCAAACTCGGATCTTCTCGTTCACAGGACAGCTATGGCATATGACGCTGCACTGCCCATAAAGTTATTGGTCCTACATGACAGCTTTTGTATAAGTTCTTTTTTCTTACGGTCATTATATTTCTCACAGATTTCTGCTCATTTTGAATAAGATACAGATAAGTAGCACATTAAAGATTACATGTATATGAATGCATTAGTGAGTGATTGCGTGTGAATTAATTCTACCTGGAAGCGTCTCTACTAATAGTGAAGCTGTGAGTTTTAGTTATCAATAAATATATGCTACAACTTTTCAGTTTCTAAGCTATTTTATTGATAAATCACAGAACACTGTAGATACATTTCTGCGCTACTGAATGGTTTAGTGTGAGGCACGCGCGATCTCCGCGTGATGTGCGATCGGCTATGTGTGTGTGTTGCAAAGTAGCGTGCATTAGTTTAGCGCGATGATATAACTTACGTGTACAATAAGCCTGCATTCTCCCGATCAATTTTGAGCATACAGATGGTAATCAAACATGTCTTGTGGAGAGCTCTCGGATTATGCATTTTTCTGTCATTTTTAACTGTTCAAAACAGAGCCTGCGTTTCAAGAAATTGTTTATCCTGTTGCGCCCTCTATAGGCCAGCAACTAGTCGACGTCAAGCTTAAAGTGTTATGACAGAGCATTAAGGTTGACTAGTCTGATTTCGAAAACGGTTTATTTTAAAGCATTTATTTTACAAAAAGATGGAATTAGAAATACAGACCTGCCCCTAATAAAAGCTTGCTTTAAATAAAAGCCGGTTCCCATCAGCAGTTCAGGTAAATAAAGGCCCCGGTCTTTATTTGAGGATTTATGGTACTTGAATTTATAAAAAAAAACAACACAGAGCAGTGGTAAAAATGGTTATAAAAACAACGCAAAAAAATGACACATTAAAAAAAAAAATCAATGTAAACGAGACATTGAGGGCTAAAGTGCAAACAGGGACAGTGCAAGATGAACAAAAACATTTTAGTCTAATTAAGTACGCTTGTCACGTGTCAACATTTAAAATAACGAACTTGAGCGCGCAAAAGATGCAACACGTGAATGGCCCCTCAGTCAGTGTTTACATCAGTGTAGCAGTCAATAAACAGTACAGTCATGTATGGGACATTTAGGCCAAATAAATGGGATGTCTCGGCTTATACGGGACAGTTGGCAAACCTACTTTTACATCATTATAGAGCATAAAAATATCCCAATACGTGTATCTTAATTTAGCAATGAATGCTTGCCTACCTATTTCATATTTCAACACGTTTCCTTTGATTTCACACATTTTAGTCTGGCAATGGTTCAACTAGTAGCCTACAATGGTAAGTTTATGCATCAATAATGCTAATATAAGTGAGAAGAAATGTTTTACCTTAAAAATTATCATGTTAAAATCAAGTTCTTCTCCTGAGATAAATCCAAGGCAAACTCACAACATGTCTTAAACTTCCAATGATTAGACTGATAAAGCTGATTCTTTGTTTTGAGGTGATGGGGGTGTATACAGGTTTGTATTCCTTCTTCGTGGACGATTTGCATATGAATCGCTTTGTGTGCGCATGGGTTTGGTCACATGATAATGAGGCTCCACTTGAGGAAGTAACTCTTGCTGTTTTCATATGGATTATGTAAACAGAGAATATTATATATGGTGGGCCATTATCGGCGTTAACATGCTGCGTTAACATGAAAATCTTATCGTGTGATAAAAAAAAATTATATAGCTGTTAATCTTTTTGTCAATCTATTCTCGAAGTTGGGATGGGAGCTGGGTCTATACTACACAAGCTTTGATTACTTTCACTTTGATATTTTAGTACGGATGTATTCCTAGCCAAATTGCACTGTAGGGGGCGAACCTGTATATGTCTACTGTGAAATTACCACCATATCAAACGTGATGTGCTAACAATTGGATGCTGCTATGAAGCTGTTGGGTTGGCTACTGGGAAAATTTATTTTTAAGAAGCTTCCCAGTGGAAACCTCAACAAGACTAAGGTTGTTTGCACCTTGTGCAATGCAGAATTAATTTACTTTACGAGTTCTTCCAGTCACAAGTAACTTACCACCTAAACCCACACTTTTTTGTCATTCCGAATGAAAGATTCAGTGGACCGTTTGCATGAGATGTTGGTTCCAGTATGATGATTCCAGTAAAAATGAGAAAATTGAACAACAGCACTGCTGTAACAGTAGAGGAAATTAGTCATAGAAACTAAACTCCTGTGGAAGCAAGAGAAACTACACTGCTGTGATTGTAGAAAAATGTAGCCAGAGAAACTGAGCTCCCGTGGGAGCATAAGGAACAGCACTGCGGTAATGGTGGAGAAAATTAGTTATAGAAACTGAACTCCTGTGGAAGCAGGGGGAACTGCAATGCTGTGATTGTAGAGAAAATTAGCCAGAAAAAACTGAGCTCCTGTGGGGGGAAAGGAGAAAAAGTTAGGTGGACAAATGGTGAAACATTTGTGTAACCAAATGGGACTCTTATTTTGAAAAGCTCATGCCTTATTGCAGGATGCTTGTTCATATGAGGGAGAGAACGGATAGTCTTAAACTGTATACAACATATCACGATTTAAATCAGGGTAAAGAAAATGTTGCTATTGTTCATAAGAATTTGATTGCATAATTGCGCTATTCATTGATTGTGAAAACGCTCTGAAACTAAATCCTTTTGAAGAATTGTCAGATTTTTTTTTTAAACGCGAGTGCCCACATCTATTCAGTTAAATCAGTACCTTCAAAATTTGCAGTATCGTGATATGTTTTTCTAATCCCCAAAATAAACACTACACATTGATACACTTGTTATGCAATAGCCTACTGTAAGGTATTTATGTTACAGTTAAGAAAACGGGTGCTCCCAACTACGACCAAGCTACGGTGGTTATCAGCTGATTCCAACAGGTGGCTGATTGTTTGGCGTGATGCAAGCTTTTGCATTGCCATCATTTTAGTGATTTAGCGTCATGATACGTTTGATTTACCAGAAAGCATATTTATAGTTCATCTAAAAATATGATAAACGCATGATAAACACATTTCTCGTATATAATAAGAATCCGTCAATACTGTAGTATACAGAAGCAGCAAGATTATAAGAAAAGCTTGATGTGTGCCATATACATTATCTTAAGACAGGAAATGTAGTTCTCCCGGTTGAGAGTGCGATGTGCACTCTCTACGCTGTCCAATCACTGCCCTCACAGCTGACTGTCATCATGTCTCCAAACGCACCACGGTAGCAGCACTTATTAAAGTGCTTATTACATTGCTTATTAAAGTGTGTGAATCGATTTATATGTTAGGAGACGGACAAGTGATTGTGAATCGTGGCAAAGGCACGATTACATCTCAGGAAAAGCAGAAATGATTTTACAGTGAATACTGATGGAAGCTGTATATAAATTTGAAAGGAAAATATTTTAGCATTGTAGTCTTGCTTCAAGCTGCGTGTGGAGACCTGTAGAAAGGGCGGGCAGGGCAAACTGCCGGAAATGCGGTCTGTGCTGGTAAACTTGTCAATGAAACAGAGGTAAGACTGCTGGGTATAGATACCCTCTTATTGTTGATTAGCTGAGTGCTCTCCACCTGTGTCAATTATCTGAACGAGCTTCTCCTGAAGCTTGTTTATAAAAAAATGAAAGGAAGAAGACACTTTAAGCTTTTTAAAAGACATATCCTTCATGTCTGTGAGGCCAAAAATGACAGAGTATTTTAAGGTTGTTTTACACTGTCATGAGAAAATATCTAGCAAAACATGCAGGCCCGTTCATTGGGTTCAGAGGTTAAATAATAAGTGTTTATCAGTTAGGAGTAGGTAAGCAGACATGCGCTGAATTAAAGACGATACAAGTGAGTGGGTCCAATATAATTGATCGTAAAAATGGGTGGGTTCCAACGCCCATGGAGTTAGAGGGAAAGGGTGCACAACACCATGCCACAAAAGACACTGGAGCTTGTGCCCACATTCTCCACCATATTTTATTTTACTATATTACCACACCCAAAACCATGTCTACCTTCCTGGACATTTGAGGACACCTTTACTGATCAGCAGGTTCAATGTTGTTTGTCTTAGGGGTAGGTATATGGGTGGGTTTAAGGGACAGGGAAAGTAGTTTCCCTATAAGATAGCTTTCATTTATAGTTATCACAGACTGTTTTATTATATTATAGTAAAACCCTGCACAGACCCGAAACACTCAGGTCCTAGTGTCCTATGTCTGACTGCTTATCAAAAATCTCTGCCCGAGTCGTTTGTGTTTAATAAAAAATAAAATAAAAAATATGTTGTCAAGCTGTTCGTAATGGTGCTCGCAAACTAAACGGGCTAGATGATCTAAACTAATAAAAACTAAATAAAGTAATAAACTTATAAATTAAATGAAAATAAAAACAACATGCAGTTTGTCACCTTACACCTGTCTGCAAAACGAATATATGATCTTCAGTTCCTGCACTATATGCACATTTAATGGAATTCACTTCAACAAAAGCAACAGATATGAGCTGCATTTTATCATTAGCTAATTTCAAAATCAATGACCGCAATAGGAAGAAAAGTGACCTAAACACTGGTAAAATCATTATAAAATCATATATCAAGTCTTAGCCCCATTTAGCCTCATTTGGCTTTACTCTGTTACATGAAAAACAAATTGTCATAATGGTTTGAGAGTTTACTTATGTAATTGTAGAATTAAGCTATGAATTAATAAACATTTATTGATAAGAATTATTTCATGTATTAATTTACAGTAGTATGAAACATGAGTAGTCGAGTTACTTGAGTATTGTTTTGATAAGAAATCGACTAGCAGAAATCATAAGTTGTGCAACCCCTACAATATATAAAAGGTGCAAAAATGATCTGTCACTATTATAATAAAATAATGCTTTTTAGAATGTGTTTGCTATAGTGCAAACTTTTTAAAATACCTTGAATTCAATGTAGTCTAAATAAAAAAAATATTTTATTTGTTTTACACAGGCTAACGGCACCCACTTCATCTATGATAACTTTATTCTGGGGACACCGAAGTCAGGAGGTCTCATCAGCAGAGAGAAAATCCTGAAGCTTTCTTTCAGATGTGCTTATCCTCAAAGACAAACACTTTCCATGAATGTGGAGATCAACTCACTGGAGAGGTGCGAGTCAAATACAAATTCTGACTTCAGTCTTTCTTATTTGTTAAAGGAGTAGTTCACCAAAACACTGAATTTTATTTACCCTCGTGTTAGTCAAACCCTAATGTTTTTATTTGTTCCAAGGAACACAGATTTTACTCGTCTCACCTTATAAATGCAGTAAAATCTTCATGGTGACTTTCAAGCTACAAAATGTACACAAAATGGTCCATACGCCTCCGGCTGTATATTCCACATCCTCTAAAATTATGCAATAGCTTTGTATAAGGAGCTTTTGAAAACTTGTTTCATGAATTTAACCATTTATATCAGTTTTGTGAACCAGGTTCTTTGAAAGATAAAGAGCTCTTTGTTCTTTGGAAAGATCCAGCTCATAGGAGCAGATCTTTACTTCTCTACTAAAGGGAGCTATAGTGCAAACTGTCAGTAAATAATGCTGAAATAGGGTGACCAAACATCTTGTTTCACTGCATGAAAAGTGGGATTTTCGTCCCCGTAAACGGCCGGAAATCTCCCTGATTTTCGACAATTAACGTCAGTTTACAGCCTGTGAACGTCGCGTTCGTCTGTGCCACATATTGACGGAAACGAACCATGACGTATGTGGAGCTTGCGGAGGCATGCTGGCGCCGGCGCTAATGGCTCTAATTAGCATATGAATAGCAGCTCTGGGCGGCGCCTTGCCGGAATGGCTTGAATTTCCTCACTCAGTATTGGTTGAAACTACTACATTGAAACAAGAAATATCACTCGTGATTGGTTGGCAGATCTGTTACTATTGGTCAACCTGGGTAATAAATTAAATTTAAACCCCCAAATTATAATAATTTTACACACATATATAACATTTTGATTTGCATATTATTTTTTAATTGTATATATTCATATTCATGTGATATGCTATTATGTTTTATATTCATGTCATTGTTATCCTATGGACTACGCTATTATAACCATCAAGGACATTCATTTATTGAGGAAAGGAAAATATGCCAGGGACGTGCAGTTTATTCAAAGAAAGAGCTTTATTAGAACAAACACAAACACACAACCAAATGCAAAACGTTTGAGATCTGCCCACACAACAATAGGAAGCTCACGAGAAGCCCAAAATCCTACAGCACCATGAAGTCTCTGTTTTCCGCTTCAGAGCTGTAGGTAACTAGCGCCATTCTGACTGATTTAAGTCCATTTTTCAGACGTCTGTCGTGCGTTGCCCTGTTCTTTGGAATCGCCTCTAATCTCGATTGCAGCGTGGCACAGAGCTCGGCGAGCTCCTGGCTGGTCGAACAGTCCATCCAGACACCGCGCGAACGATG